>NW_005187672.1:417200-443715 GCF_000239375.1 Pundamilia nyererei | reverse complement strand
AAAAAAAAAGCACCGAAATAAAGCACCGAAATGTGCGCTGCTTTTCGGTCTGGTTACTACCGTTTATGTCAGAACCAGTGCCATCATGGCACCGGACACCGGTACCCATCCCTATAAACGAATAACTAAATATGAATAATTAGCTTGTGTCTCTAGAGTGTGTCAAAGACCAAGTACCTGCGTCATCAGTTTTTCTACATCTGTGCTAACATAATGTAGCTTTTTCCTAATGTTCAGCTGCTAATAACAGGCAGTAAAATGTCACTTTACAGAGAAATTACAGCTGTTAAACTGCTACCAGCCTAGTTATATATAAAGTTTACTTCATAGATGTCCATAAATACATGTCACTGCTGATGTATGTCCTCCTCCTGTGTGTGTATGTTGTGTTATTTAATGAATTTCCAGACGTGGAACGCACTTCACTGTTAATACATACAAATATAAAAAAGCACATGTTTGTGGTCACGCATGCTGTAAGGTCATGCTTTTAAAACTGGAGTAAGAAATTACTTTACGGTGTAGTGACAGACCTTGAAAGCAGTTCACTGTACTACTGGGTAAAATGGTAAAGTCATATTGGAGGGGAATAAAAAGGCATATTGGCGTTAAACGAGTCTACTTAAAAGGCTGATCATTAGTTCATGTTTTGACAGTCGGGTGAAGCTCAGTATGACTAATCTGGAGTTACTGGGCTCTCTCAGGTGTTTCCAGAGGAGTTGGCTTCATTCGTTTTGACCGGCGAGTTGAGGCTGAGGAGGCCATCAAGGGTCTGAACTGTCAGAAGCCGCCTGGTGCCACCGAACCCATTACAGTCAAGTTTGCAAACAACCCGAGCCAAAAGACCAGCCAGGCGCTGCTGTCCCAGCTCTATCAGTCACCCAATCGAAGGTACCCAGGACCCCTCGCACAGCAGGCACAACGCTTCAGGTAAAAGGGGCACACCAAAAAAGTATAATACTGCTAGTGAAGCTGATTTTGTTGACCCTCTGAGGTTTTTGGATATTAGCATTTAAATTGTCTCACTGGCAGTATCGTGAAAATATTCTGTGTCGGAGCTCGTCGGTACTCTGGGCAGAATATATCATCCCCATTATTACATTGACTTTGCGGCATGTTGCAGACGTAGGCCTACCACACAATCGGGTTTAAACAGATTTTTGGCAAATGTGGAAATGAGATGAGCAATGAATGAACAAATTGTGCAAGTTAGTCCAAAAAATGTGTTAATTTTCAGTGTGCTGATTGATGTCAGTGGTTGTTAAAGCTGCCACCCTGTCAGCCTAATTGACCCTTTTTCTGTATGAACTGCAAGTCTCCTGTTGGCTGTGTTGTGAAGGATGACTGGGGAAAATTTAAGTGGAACAGCAGACTTTAATCGTGGTATCAGACCCATTACTCATCTTTGTCATCCTGTCAAAACTCATCAGCTTCCTGAAAAGTTTCTTTCTTATAAAATTAATTTGTCTGTTGGTGTTTTGCTTTTTTAAGGTTGGACAATCTGCTGAACATGGCCTACGGAGTCAAAAGGTAAATTGACTTTCTGTTTTAGATTCTGTAGTCTGCCTTAATTGATCCTTGAGGGAAATTCCGAGCTAACGCGAGGGAGCTGATGGGATACATTTTGTTGTTTATTTCCTATGAGCTCTATGGCAGCATTGTGTAGGTAGTTAACACTGCATAAAGTGGCACTGATTCAATATGAGACTGCTGCTCAAAGCAAATGCTTTTCTGTGCATCCACAACAAATATACACACAATTCAGTTGGTGCGGGTGAATCAGGCTGTTTGTCTTCACAGTAAGTCATGATGTAAATATTGAACAGCTGCTGCAGATGCCTAAAGGCAGACCTGTGTATGCTGAGAGCATAGGCTGGAGGGGCAGGGTCTCTCCATTGTGTTAGACCAGCGCAGGATGTCAAAAACTACCTGCTAAATTTATCTGATTTAAGTCGCTCTTACTGCCTGATGTGGCATCGTTTCTGGTTTGGTTTACAATTTCTAAAGCATAAATAACATGACTGCATTGTCTGTAGGTTGCTAACCGGGTCGATATCCTTTAATCTAATTGAGTATTTAGTGCGTTAATATACTAAAGAGCAGCATGTGGTCTGCTCAGCTGCCATGTTGGAGAATCTGAAGTGCAGTTTGTGGCAAAATGTGATGACTCTTTATGGTTTGAACAAAGCAGAGTCTCTGTATCTTTGGGGACACGGAGGTGACTGCTTTAGTGGCCATGCTCAGTGTTTAACATAAACGGGTTTAGGTATTTGTCCGTTAAACGTGTTCTCTGAAATAAGGAAACTGTATAAAATCAGCTGCTGGTGATGCAGTGGAGCGCTTTAATCTAGAGCTAATGTCACAACGTGTGATAGATTAAAGCACTGTCTACGCCGCTTGTCTACATAACAAAGGGCAGACTCTTACAATCTTACTTGCTATTGCACAAAATTGCACGTTTGTATTGAGCTTTGCACTCTTACCTTGATCTATTATGGACAGCCCTGTCCTGTTTTAAACTTTGTTGCGTCAGACGTCTTTCAGGATTCGCCGGGATACCAGTTTGTCTCAGTTCAGTTTTATAAGAATGTCTTCCTCGTGTGTGATTGAAGTCCAGTTCCCTGGAAGCTCAAAGAGCCGTCACCAGCAGCAATAGACGTGCGATTTCTCCTCTGCCGTGCTCGTTGGCTGACGTCTTGGTTGCCAAATTTCTCCGTGGGTCCTTGATGCTGGGAGCACACCTGTCATAGTGGATGTTCCCTGAGAGGCCAAGTGGAGCAGCTAATCTTGTGTGACACCTGCTGCAATAATTCATAGGCTTTTCATGCACTTTGAATTTTGTTTCTTAAATCTGCAAAAGCACACTTACCGAAGGCCAGAGCCTTTCTGTGCCTCGTTATTATGCTCTTGGCAACTGCCGCGTTTATATAGAATTTATTTCCCTTTATGATTTGCCAGTTTTTGATTTGGAGGAAATAATTTCCTTTGCAGTTGTGAAGCTACAAACTAAATGTGTGGGGAGTAGCTCGAGGACTGAATCTGTGCATTTATTCTGAGGGTTGCTGCTCAGGTGACTTGCTGCAGAAGATGAAGGAAGTGTGTTTAGTGAAAAATCTGATTATGTAATTCCTGAAATGAAAGAATGGCACTAGCACCATATGGCCATAGAAGCATCCATGGCTCACGATGTGTGGGTAGAGCTGATCCCTGCAGAGACTTGTCACACTCTGTTAGGCTTGTTGGTACGATCTCCTGTCTTATAAAATGGCCCGTTTTGTGCTCATTTTGGCTCTTGCCTTGAACCATGTTACTTTTTGTGTTTTAACAGCAGGTTCTCCCCGATGGCCATTGACGGGGTGACCAGCTTGGCTGGCATCAACATCCCGGGGCACGCGGGCACTGGCTGGTGCATCTTCGTCTACAACCTGGCTCCGGACGCAGATGAAAGCATCCTTTGGCAGATGTTCGGGCCGTTTGGTGCTGTCACAAACGTCAAGGTTATCCGCGACTTTAACACAAACAAGTGCAAAGGATTTGGTTTTGTCACCATGACTAATTACGACGAGGCAGCTGTGGCCATCGCCAGCTTGAATGGATACCGCCTTGGGGACAGAGTTCTGCAAGTGTCATTCAAAACCAACAAAACACACAAAGCCTGAAACTCAGATTGTTTCTAGAAAACTCACCAGAAAATGGAAACAGAAAATGGAAGCGTATTGACCGTAACTTTCTACATTAGTAACAAGAGCTTTGTAAATCAGTGTTGCGAAGAAAAACGATATTTAGCGTCCAACAATGTGATCTCTTTTTTTTTCCTTCTCTTTTTTCCCATTGCTACACTTTGAATCTTCTCTATACTTTCAAACAGAAAAATACCTGCAGGTCTTGATGCCTGTCATGTTGACTTCTCTTGCTGTCTTTACAGATGGACCATCTAAAATGTTACTCTAGGTTTTGTCATTTTGTTGCACATCTGCTTTGAAACAGTAAGTCTTGTAAGGTTATGTGTAGTGATTTTTCTTTGTACTTCTGTGTCCTGATTTGCCACACGTGCGTTTATGCCTTCGGTGGTTAGCAAGTACTTGCGTTGAACTATTTGCGGTTCTGTTGATTTTGTAAGTATTCTGTTTCCTGTAATATCAGTTGGTTATTGGTTGGCTGCATAATGTTGCTTATTGTACAATTAACAGATAAAAAGACAAAAAAAAAGATTCTTAAAGCAGTACCTTGCCAAAGAGCTAAGAACCTCTTTGATGTGGGTTTAAAAGCATCTATTTTTATAAAAAGAAAAATTTGGAGAAACTTTTTACTGGACCTGGAACAAAATATTTTGACTTGGATACTTTGAGAAATATCTTCATATGACACCTTGTGAGCTTTTGAACTTTACAAGAAAGTTTGCAGTGGTTGAAATTTCTGGAGAGATTTATGATGTAAAAGATACCTTTTGAGATCTTTGTATTACCTTTAGATTATAGAATCAGTGGCAGTGCTGGTTTCATTTGTAAAATCATCTGTGGGTCCCCCCCCCTCCCCTCGGTCGTCTGGTCGTTACGGCTAGCGACTCGCTTTCCGGTCTGATTTGGAAATGGACAAAACTTCAAAGGTTGATCTGCAAAAAGTGCATGAAAAATTAAAAACATGGAGATATCATAAAGGTAAATGGGGGATTTAAAAAAAGGGAAAAAGAAAAATCAGTTCTTCCTCTAAGATTCCCTTCAGATGGAGCTCATGGTGTTTTGTGGTGTATCTACAATATCATTAGACTGATTTTTGTCTTAATATCAACCAATGAGGGTTTTTACATACTTTGTATGAAAGATTGAAGACAAGCCAGTGAAGGCAGCAGCATCAAAAAACAACTAGCGTGACAAATAGAAGGGTTCCTCCTGAGCTTTGAGCTGTGTAAATAAGTCCTTTTTTATGTTGAGTACTTGGCAGACTTTGGTTTTTGTTTGGACTTCATTGAAAAGTGTGATTATTATATACAACTTTCTTTTCAGGACTGTGTAAGGTCTTTTTTTTGTTTTTGGATCTTTATTTTCAGTTTCTCTTCAGTTGAAATACTTGAGTTGTCGTCCTATGGACTAGCATTAGTGCATCAGATTTGTTGGTTGTTAGGTCTGTAGATAGTCTTGCTTCGTTAAAAAAAAAAAAGGTATTAAGAAACTATAGACATTTGTTTTGGTTTTTTTATATATAAACATTATAGATATATATTTATGTGGTAAAGAATGGATATAAACCACAGTTTTGAACTATTTGATTACTTTTTTCATACTCATATCTCTATATATAAATATATACGTAATGCATATAACCTGTCTTTAAAATCGTAAAAAGGTGTATATTGCTTTATTCACTTTGGGGAAGGGCGGTGAAGCAGTTCCATTAACAATAGCAAAGTTGGTTGCAGAAGTTTGTCAACATCTAGCTCATCTCGAACACATGAATGGAGGCTGGTTGAGCCTTAGATGCACTGAATACTGCACCTGCATCCTGCTTGGTATTTCAACCGATTATTAGTCATGCTTCCCCTTAAACGAGCAGTGTGCTATGCATTATATAATTATCTTTGCAACTGCTTTTTCTTGTTTATCTATTCCTTCTTTGTGTTACTTGTACAAGTTAAACTTTAAGTCTAGATGAGTTGTGATACTTGCTGCTGTAGGGAAGAGACAACATTTGTCATGCCTGACCTGCCACTGCTGAGAATAAGTTTTGTTTTTCCTTTATGTAACCGCTTGATGTTTTTTTTTGTTTTTTTTTTCTTTTCTCTATTTATTTTCTTTTTTTCCTTTTATTTTTTATTTATTTATTTATTTATTTTTGGTCTTGGGAAATTGTGCTGCAGGTCTGGCATGAGGAAATGTTTCCTCCCATCCCTCTTTTCTCAATTCTTAATATGAGAGTGATTATTTATTTGAAGTTGTATAGTCTGACTTGGTTCACAGCATTTTTGGAATAGAATCTTTTTGTTAAGTATTTAAAAGGATGTACATGTTCTTTACTTTGTGTTTGGATACTTTTGGATTTATTTTTTTTTCCATGTTCAGTACATCAATAAATAAGTTGAAGGGCAATGAAGCTTTGTGATTGGATCATTCCTGTTTCCTGTCTGACAGGAAACTGAGTTTTATTAACTACATGCTGAAATGTTTAGTTTTAAACTGTTGTGCTTTAAGCTGGAAACGACCCCCCATTAACTAGCCAGTCTAATTGCTTTGCTTTTCACTTGACAGTTGCTCAAATGTTTCAGTACTTAGGCTTCCTTTAAAAAAAAGCAATATGCAGTTTTTAACTTTGTTTAAATGATATGATGCACTTCCCTGCTGATGGGCAGATTTCCGGGCTTTTAAAGCTCTCTGCTTCTGTAGTAATTCTCTCCACGTACACGAGAAAGCCAAATAGATTTGCAGAATGTTTAAATGCCCGGTGACTCAAACTTTACTGGCAGTGAAATGGTAGGGTTCATCTTTTCTAAATTAAATTGGACAGGATTTATTTTGGAATGAAGTAGCCTTAAAGTGGACCTGTTATTAACGGCTCAGTCTTCCCTATTTAGTACTCGTCCTTGGTGCAGCGCTTCAGTTCATCCACCGTCTCAAACAAGCTCGACTGGTACAAAGGGCTGTGCCACGAAAATGTCCAGCAGCAGCCTGAACTGCTCATGCAAGCCCGGATGGATCCATGCTTTCATGTTCAAGTCTGACCCCGACTCACGCATTTACAATCTTCTATCATTCAACTGTTTCCTGTTCTGGGATGACAGTGTCCTGCTACTGTAGTAATCTGCTCCAAGATTCAACATGTTCATTCACAGATGCTCTTCTGCAGAACTTGGTTGTAACGAGCGGTTATTCGATGTAGTTGCCCTCCTATTAGTGCAAAGCAGTCTTGCTGTTTTCTTCTGGTCTCCACTACAATATTTTCCTTTTTGGACATTTCTCTAAACCTTAGATGGCAGTGTTGGGAAACCAGTAGAGCAGTTTCTGAAATATTCAGACCAACCTGTCTGGCATCAACAACCAGTTTGAACTTTAGCAGGCTGTGTTAACGTGTGACCAAATTTGCATTTTAAAGCAATTGAAAGTGAACCTAATAAAGTGGCCACCTTTTACTGAAACCTTACGATCATGAGACGACACTTTTAACCCACCCAACTGCTTCACTTTGCAAATTTTGGGGTGTGAGGAGGGGTTGCCACTGTAGCTGTACCTTCTTAGCTTTTCACTGCACTGTAGTACTGAGGTTGGAGTAGCTTAGATACAATATTTGAAAGTGCTGAACTTGAAATGTTTTTAAAAAAAAAATGCTAATCTATTTTCAGGTTTCTTCTGCAGGAGGTTGAGGTATAATTGGGGCACAGTTCAGGTGCTGACTTGAATGTTCCAACACAAAGAGCAGCGCAAGGCTTGAAGGAAGAAGCCTGGTCTAGAGTATTGATTTCTTTTTCTTTCTCCCCTTCCTTTTTATTTTTTATCTCATGCTCCACTTGAGGCTGACGGTCGCTGATGAAATGGCCTGCTTTGAAGTGCGCTTCCCTACAGAGCAGCCACCTCACACTGCCCGACTGTCATTTTAGGGGCACTGCAAGGACGTAGATGGGAGCTGCTTTATAAGCCAGTTGCTTTTTTTCTTCTCTCTTCCCCCTTTTGTAAAGAAAGCATTTCTGAAGTATCCACTGTTTTTTTGGGGGGAGTGGGGTTTCAGCACACTGCGCAGTTTAATGAAAACAATATTTATGGCATGCTCAGTCATGTAGTCATTCTAGCTCTCTGTTTGGCTCCAGCAGATAAGAAGGCTGCTCTTTGAGCTCCTTATAAAGCTTCCCCTCCGATATTTACGGTTCCATTAGTCTGCGTGCGCGGGCAGAAATGTCTTTCCCTGAAAGGAGTCGTTTTTTTGGGTTTTTTTTGTTTAAAAGCAGTGTCAATATTAAGATTTCATGACACTTCTCTGGTTTGTGGATCTTTGCTGGAAACGGATGATGTGTGAGGGAGCTTTGGCTGAGCGACGGCGTGCTTGGTTTTTATCTGACGTGTTAGCGGCTCTTCTCACAGCTGAAACTGGTCTTATCGTGGCACTACAAATGATTTTGAACTGTGCAGTGATTACATGCTGCTAGTGAAAACAGGATTAGGCTTCAGCAGTTAACGGGCGTCACAGACGAGTTGGTGTGAGTTTGTAGCACGTTGTGCTTTTAGTTGTTTGACATAAAGAAATGCATTTTCAGTGGGTTTCCTCCAGCTGTGCACTGAATCAGCAGTGTTTTGGCAGGTGCGGAAAATTGCATCGACTTCTCTTTGAATGCTCGTTCAAAGATTTCATTCAGATCGCAAGATGAAGCACAAAGGACTAAAAATTAGCTTTTTGACTTTGACGGGGATACCGTGTTATCCTCTGACAGTCCTTGCAATCTTCTAATCATGCTGTGTATAAAACATGAACATGATCAATGTGTTTTTGACTCCTCCTCCTGAAGCCTTCAGGTTAGCAGTTAGCACCTTTAGCTTACACAACTAGATTGCTTGACTGATTCACCGAAGCTTGTGAGTTTCATGGTTTTAATGGACGGTTCACTGCAAAATTAAAAACTACTCAAGACCATAAAGAGATAAACGAACTTGAGCTGCTGATGTTTCCTCTGCTGTTAAACTGTTTCTTGGATAATTTGAGTTTTCCCAAGTTGGAAAGATGATTTTTCACTTTGCGTTCGTGTGTGCAACAATCAGCTGCTTGTAGCCATGTTTTGTGTTCGACATCAACATCGCTGCATCTCTTACCAAAAGTAGTTTAGTCTACTTGAGAAAATTCATGGGAATATTCCAGCGCCACATGAATGCACAATGAAGCTATTATTCATGGACTTTCATTAGATGTACTTCCATAGGCCAGCCTGAATAAAGTGCAGTGAAAGAATTTCACTAAGTCCTACTTTATTACAGAAAAACAAAATGTACAAACTGGACCAGCGTGCAGAGTTTTGTTTACCGAAGCATTTAAAAAAAAAAAAAAAAAAAAAAAAAAAAAGCTGTAGTTTGTTGGAGCACGGCGATGTCTGTTGTTTTTATAGATCTGTAGTATTTGAATGCAATTTGGACCTCACGGATATTTTTATGAACCTTGTGATGCGTTCTTCCAATCAGCTTTGGAAGAACATTGCAAATGAAGGTAATGCATTTGAACACAACTGCAAGAATGATTTGATATTTTTAATATCATTTATTAAAAATAATAGTATTGGGTTAAATATTCCATGTAGGAGCCACATTTGAGCTGAAATAACCTTTTGTAGCCGTTTTGTCTCAAAATTCTTCAATTCTCCATGTAAATTAAATTCAAAAAGATTCCAGAGTTGTGATTTTAAAGTTTTCTGCATCCATATGTAATCAAATCAAATCTGGGCTTTGATTGGCCCACTCCATATAACTATTTCCTCTTTCTGAGCCAATCTTTGGTGCTTGGCATCATTATCCCACTAAAAGCTTCCACTTCAGGTTCAATTGAACTTTGCGGCAGGTGGCTTGATCATCAAGCGTCTGATGACATGCAGATGTTAGTCAGTGGATACTAGTCTCTGTGGCTGTCACACACACTCTTCGTACAGCTTTATCTTTGATTTGTCTGTTCGGGGACAAATATTCCAAGATCCCCGGTCTTTGTACGTTCATAATTTTTGGAATGCAAAGTTGTTCCACTGGTATGAATCCCATTCCAGTTAAATTTCTCTGATTGTAGATGCATGCATCGAGATTACCTGCAGATGCTGTAAGGCTCTTTTGTTATTTTATTTATTGGAGACAATTTTTATCTTTAAAGTCATTAGCAGTGATTTTCCTTACATTGGAAACATTTATTTCAAATAATTTCAGGTTTTCTCTAAATCGTGGCTCTTTTAGCTCCTGGCAAACTGATACCACACAGTTGAGCTGCAAAGAGAACAGCACAGCCTCCAAGGTTTAAATAACACAATACTCATTTTATAGATTTAAAGGTGTGATAAATGTAGGAGTGTATTTAATTCTCTTATCAGCTTTTCAAAATTTAGGGCTCTGAATATTGCTGCATGATGTCAGTTCTGTCTTCTTCAAGAATATTGTACTAGTATTTCATTAAGGCTCAAATATTTGACACTTGATCAGACAGCTAGTCTGTAATTATTGGATACAGTTTCTATTTTTCCAAATGAATTAAGGCTTTCCCTCACAAAAAACCCAAACTGCAGCAGTGCCCTGTGGGATGCCCAGGGTTAGCCCATCATCAGGGGTAATTAGCCTAAGGAGAAATGTGCTTGATGTTGTGTGTGCCTGGTCTTTGCTTTCTAGGGTATAAAAAAAACCCTTTATCCTCTTTACCCTTGATGTCCAGCTCTAATGTGGTGCAGCTTTGACCTGCAGTCCCACAGGGTCTAGTGCATAAAGAGTAGAGCTCCAGCGATGTGTCCCCTATACTTCAGCCTACATTTCAGACGGTGTTGATGAAGAAAATAGTCACACACATGCTCTCTCTCAGCATCTCGACACCTGGTTACTGCTCGTACCCTTGTAACTGCTCACCTTGGACTTGTGAAGCCTAGCCTGGTATGTAATGAAACGAGAGAAGTAAAACTCTGCTTTTGGGTTTTGGCCAGAGCTGCTGCTGATGTCAGCAAGCTGCACATAAACACATTTGCATGTGGTCTGTCTGCCCATCTGATTTATGGCTCACCAGGTTTTTAGTTGTGCTCATTTAGAAGTTGCTTTTTCACACATGCTTTTCTCCCTTGGTTTTATGGTGGGAGTTACTTTTTCATACAGATACATTTGGAAAATTGGAAGTTAAAAGCAGCGTTGGTCAAGTTACTTGAAAAAAGTAATCAGTAATGAGTTACTGATTACTTCCCCCAAAAGGTAATCCTGTTACTTTACTGATTACTTATTTTCAAAAGTAATTAATTAATTAGTTACTTTTTAAAAACACGATTTACAACCTGAAGAGGTGATAAAGTGATAGATCTGTCGGTCCAATTCTACTTTGGACCAATTCTACTCCCGTTCCTACGGGATGGTAACGGTAATCTACCGTTTTTGCGATATTAATCCCTTACTTTACTCGTTACCTGAAATTCTGATTATCGAAAACCAACCGGTTGCCTTCAGTTGCAAATGTTTAGTTCCACTCTCTCTTTGGGGCTCCAATCCCACAGGCCTATGTGATCCCCTGGCAAGCCCAGGTTGCTGGGGGAAAGTGTATTCCCTGACTAGATGGCGAGTGGTTTCTGAAGGTTGCTGGTAGACGCTACTGTAGCTGAAGAGAGGTGCATGATGCTAGCAGATTGCCACAGTCAACTGTAGCTTGCATAGAAGATGCTGACTTGTCCACAAACTCACAGCTACACTGCGCAGAGGTGAAACTGAAAAGTGTCACGCAAACCATAAATGGAGACTCTTTGCTTTCAAAGAATAAGTTATGCCCGTTTAAATATGTTCTCTGCAGCAGTGAGGCAGAATATAAACTTTGAAGACAGTCCCCAGTTCTGGTCTGTGCCACTCTTTGAAATTTTCTCTTGACTGTTGGGGCAGCAAGTGTTTGCAGACAGGTTGGCAATCTTTTAGTGACCACAGCGATCATAAGGTGGTTTTAGTGCACCATCCTCTTTGCAAGCAGCTAGCAGCTGCGGACTTCCTGACGAACTACTCGTCTACCAGTTAGGGACACATTTTTCCCCAGTGGCTGGTGGTTGCCCCGCACCCCCGCCTAAGGATCTCTATGCCTGTGAATGACGCCTTACTTTTAAACCAGTTCGATTTATTGTAGTCTCTCAACATCATGTCACCACAGCAAATCATCTTATACTTTTAACACATGGTCTCTGCTGTATTTAAATTAGGAAAGGGAGCAAAAGGCAATGCATCAATGTATCCTAAATCACCTGTTTTTGTGAGAGGCCACAAATAATTTGCTGCCAATCCTGGTAGTTGGAAGCAAATCATTTGTCGGCATCTGATTCAGGTCCTGGCAACCACTGATCTTGTTGTGCCATCCTTGACATTACATGCGCACAAACCTCACTGCTCGACCCTCCCGGCTAAAAAGAATTTCTCATCAGTCTCATTTCCTCCGATCCACTTGTTCCCTCAATTTTTTTTATTTTTTATTTATTTTTTTGTCATAGTCTTTCTTCCGTGGATGAAATGCTCTTGAACATGTTAACTGAAAAGGCCTTTAATCTGATTGGGGTGGAGTGGTTGAATAGTGGTGCTTTATGTGGCTTGTATATGATCCTTAATGGCCCCGTGTCACAGATAATTACGAGTACCTTCTCTGCGCGTGAGGTTCCTCCATTAAGCACTTCCTGAAATATTCTTGTTAACAAATGGTTAGGAAGGGTTAGGCATGTTGCAGCTGCCTGTTTAAGAGGATAAGTGGTGATCAGCGGTGCTTGTTTGATTGTGCACAAATTCAAATGAGTCAACTGCAAAGTTGAAAACAGTGAAATGGAGTTGGAGTAGCATTTTTGTCTGGCTTGAAATTAATTAAATGTTGAAGGTCAGAGGAAATAAGACCCTTTTTTTTTCCAGTACACTACACTCAGAAATGCCCCATTCTAGCTGCCACAAACTGTAATGCAGTGTGGTTTTCATTGTATAATATACAGTGTTGGATATTTCTTTTTCATCATATTTCCATTTGTCAGACTTCAAAGGCATTTGACTCAGTATAGGATCTTGTTCTGCTGTCTCCATATTTCTTGCAGTCCACGGTCAAACATGTTCAGTGATTGGATTTAAGTTCTTACATCACAAATGGTTGGAGCTTGGCTTCCCTGCAGCCTCGTCAGATCAGCAGCGACTTCCATCAAGAAGACATCATCTATCTTCCATAACGACTCGTAACAGGGCTCCATGTTATTCTCCCTATGAGTCCTTGGCACCTCTGTTCCATAATGAGGCAGCAAAGAAAGGGGGTGCAGATTAGAATAACAGCCTTAACTAATCCATAAGAGGCCGATGAGGCGCCACGTTTGGGGAAACCGTGTCATTTCTCATTTCGCAGCGCCATGGTAAAATCTCTTCTCTCTCTCTCAACCCCCACGCAAAACAAGCCCCAAGAATAGCGGCTGTGGCAAGCCGCCGCCGCAAGAACGGCAATCGACAAGCCATAGCTTCTTCTCCTGTCTGCCTTTTCTTTCTTTCTCCGCTCTCGCCAATAGTCTGAGGAGAACACAGAGGAAATCCATGCCTCTCACTGTTGACTCTGGAAATCAAAGATGAGTTTCAGCTCGAAAGGAACTGTGGACTCCAACCCCTCTGTCAGGGACGGAGGCTGTTCTGTCGCTGCTTGGTATTGACGAGTGGTTTTCTACAGTGATGGAAAAAAGGGGTTTGTTACTCATATGCTACAGTTACGGTGGTGGATATTAAATGTCGCCAAAGCTTCAAATGATGTTGGTGTATGTAAAAGTCATGCCTGTGAGTCAAAAGCTTAATCTGCCATAAATGTTTGGTTTCTAACATTTTATTTTCTACTCGAGTCTCTGTATGAGCCCTGCGACAGACTGGCGACCTGTCCAGGAAGTACCCTGCTTGTCGCCCATACACCTTCTATCTAGGAGACAGAAGCTCCGACTTCCTGTTATTTAAATGTTACATTAGGGCTGGGCGATATGGCCTAAAATCCATATCACGGTATAGTTTGAAGCATGTGCGGTAACGATATATATCGCAATATATTCTTTTCTTCTGTGTAATGTATTTTACACACTATAAGGCGCACTTAAAATCCTTGAATTTTCTCAAAAATTGACAGTGCACTTTGGTAAGCTATGAATGCGTACCGCTGGAGCATTGCAGCTGCTGTAGTCAGGAGCCTTGCGGAGTAATATGGGTCCAAAACGCCATCTGCTTCAGGTCCCAAAGTCAAACAAACACTGCGGCATCACTGAGAGTTAAAAACTATTTAAATTCTTTCATCTTTAATAAAATGATCAGCGTTGCTGCTTTACCAGGTGTAACAATTAAGTTTAACATCCAGGCATCCATGAAAACAGAATTTATTAAATTCATCAGAGTTAGAAGTTAGCAGGAAGTTAGCTCGCTAGCTTCCACCTAAACATGATATAGCATGTTCTGACTGAGAGATTTCTGAAAAAATTAAAACGTACAGCTCTGCTATCACTTCCAACATAAATGAAGACAGAAAACTAAACAGCAGTGACGTTTGTAGGGTTACTGAAGTTGGACTAGCTGGTATATAATGATGTACTAGGTGATTGCTAGCAAATGCTACATTAGCATAACATCAGCATAGTGAAGCTGAAGGATGAACGCTAACCTTTTCCCACTGGATAAAAGTTTTGGGGTTTTTTTGTTTTTGTTTTGTTTTTTTCCGCCTGTCCCATTTGGTTCTTTAGCCATCAGAATTGTTGTCTGAAGACCAACAAGGATGCCCAATGGATTTACTTTGCCAAATGGATCATCGTGGCATTGCTGTATTGGTCCATTTGGTCGATCTTTGTTTTTATTATTTATTATATTTTATTTTCAGATGTTACAGACGGGACAGACATGAGTGAGAGATAGGAAAGGGAGAAAGAAAGAGGAAGGAAAGGAAAAACAGAAGGGGAGAGGGACAGTGAGAAAGGGGGGGAGAAAAAAAATAAAAATCTCCTGGATCACCTGTTGAGAGAAGAATAGAAAACAAGCAAAAAAAGACAAAAAAAAAAAAGAAACAAAGCAACATACTAAACACAACACCATCGCATTAATCTAGCTAAGTGTAAACAGCAGTAAATACTAAATATTCAATGTTGTTGTGCAGCACGCAGGACAGATGTGCTTCGAGGTAGCAGCCAAGAAAGGTGTAATTTGGGTCTATGAGCAGTGAACACCCGTGTGCATACCTGTGTGGATCAGCGCGCTTGTATTCCAAAGGTTTCTCCATGTAACGATCTGCTAGGGAGTGTGGGGGGGCCACAGCCCCGTCCTCCAGGGTGTGAAGCAGGTATGGAGGAGATCAAAACTCCAGACATCCAGAGGCCCCCAGAACACAAGAAACCATGGAAGACCAACAGAGGGGCAGCCGCGCCACTGTCCCAGAAAGAGCTGAGGAGAGTCCCAGATGAGGGTTCACTCAGCAGCCGCGGAGCAGAAGCCAGGGGGAGTTGCAGTGACGCGCCCGTGAGCTCCGCCGGCCGCCAGCTGTGCCTGAGTGACCGAGCCACCCCACCTCCGAAGGGGCCCGAGCGAGCTCCAGGCCCCGATAAGCGGCTACTGGATAAAAGTTAACGTGAGGGTTTCTGGTGGTTAGGGACAAATGCAATTGCATGGCAGGATGCTATAAATGGACCAAACTTCAGTCAGGAGAACAACTGAGATAATCCATCCACAATACGAGGTTAGTCATTAATATACTGCAACAACATGGGAATAGAGCAGCTGTGAGAGAATTCAGCATTTATGAATCAATGGTTCGGAAGTGGGGGAAGCGCCGTTTTTGGCTTTCCCCATATTCCAAAGTGTTTCGTCTCGTAGCCATTATTGTTGCCCGGCATTATTTGCAGATGATACTCTCGGCAGCTGCTGCAATGCTTTCAACCAAAACAGGCGCCGCTTGATGACAACATCAACATGCGCTATCGCGGTATAGTCAAAAGCTCTACCGTTGGCCAGATTTATATCTTTTCTACCATATACCGTTTATACCGCCCGCCCCTATGTTACATTAAAGTAAAAATAGCACAACAACCTTGCAACTACGAAAAACAGGCAGTTGGCTGGTGATTGCAATGAATTTTGTTGGCAAGTCAACCTGTCTCCAGTTGCAACCTGACTCCAATTGCTCTCAGACTGATTGGTGAGGGGTTTGCAAATAATTGTGGACTTTTTTATAAACACAATTTACCAACGAGTTGCAATCAATAGTATGCCCTGATGAGTGCATCTCATCTGCAACATGTCTCTTGGTGACTTGATGTGACTTGGTCACTAGTTGATAACTAGTCGGTTCTGGTTATCAAAGAAGAGCTATGTTACTGAGTATCTGTCATTTTGCAGTTAAATCACAGTCCTGGAGCAACTGCGTCACTATTTGTGGAGGAATTTGTTTCAGACTTGTGAGGTTCTGGTTGAATGTAAGCAGTTGGTGTGAATTTTTGACCATAAAGACAAACCCAATCTGTCTATTAGGGAGGATGGAGGGTGCTTATCCAGGATATGCACACTCATTTTGGAATGTGAATCTTGGAAAATTGCTGCTCGAGTCCAAGAACAGAAACCGTTTTAATCATGTTTTGTAACTGCTGCCAACGGAGTTACAACCAGTGATGGCATCATCTCCTTTAATCGGCCACTAAACCCGTCGGTGTGTCGCAGGCTAACGCTCTCCGGTCGTGGCTGGATTCAACATGAGTGTCAGTTTCTCTCATCGCAGCAAAGCAGAGTGAAAAGCTGCTGCAGTTTTTGCTATTTTCTACCACTTGCACAGCAACTGCAGGCAATAAAGCGAATGACAGTTTTGGGCAATGCAGAGCCCCTTCTGTTGCATGCGAGTGTCAGGTTTCCTCATTTCATTTTGTCTTTCACTTGTGCAGTGCTCAATTTATTTCCCCATAAACCATGTTAAAAAGGCAATTTTCAAGGTCAAGGATGGGGTTTTGGAAACTCAACAACACTGTGGGTGTGTTGCAATGAGGGCTTGATGAAAGCTCAGTGTGTTTGCGTTTACCGCAGAGGTCACTTTGTGCACTGCCCATCTGGATGCTTTTTGCGTGTTTACAATGTGTCCATACATTTATACGATGCCAGGTTTGCATCATTTTGTTTACATGTGGTAGGCAGAGGGCGAATTAGCTGCTGGCTGCTTCACCAGTGTCTGTTCTGCTGTAATAAGGCCTGATTTAGGGTTGACCAGAGCACACCAGGAATAGCGCCTCGTCCCTCATTTCCTCTGCAGCCAGTGGAGATGAGATCTCTTCACAATATTTACCCAGAGAATAATGATGTTTGATTTGACTCGCTTCTGGGTGTGTCTCTCTGAGGGTTATTTTCGCCCACTGCTGCCACTAAGAGAGAAAACAGGCAGAAGCAGCTACGTCCACAGAAAAAGGGAAAACAAAAAAAAGAAGGAAAAAAACTCGAATCATTGTTTATGGATGATGCTAGGTTGGTGTATTTCTGTGCTTGGCCTTCACAATGAAGCGCTGCTGTTTCGCTGTGCTGATAGCGTGAGTCACTCTCGGTTTCTTCGCTTATTGCATTTCACTAAGATGCTCCTGACCAACTAATGTCTGCTTCGGCGCGAGGATGCTCGGCACTGAAAAGAAGAGCTAGCCCGGGAAGAAACGTGTAAAAGCCACATCGTATACAACACAAAGGCGCGAGATTCCCAGACTTAAGGAGACAGAACATGAAGAGCGCTGCCACGATCCATCACGGTCATGCCGAGTTTCTCTGTAGTTGCTTAAATCTGCCTTTACGGTCACTTTGTGTCCATCTTTGTGTTCAGCATTCACGTGCTTGTGCTTGCTTTGTCTCTTTGCGCCTTTCGCATGTTTTGATGCTTCTTATTGCCTCTAATTTTGCATCGTGTGTCCATCCACTTGGTGGTGGTTGTTTGTCCATCAAAGGCCCTTTTTACATGGCTTTGCTGTCATTTGCATGTCTTTTGTGGTTATTTTGTTTCTTTCTGGCTGTAATATTTTGCATCTCTGTAGTGGTGGTTTTGTAGTTGGACTTGTCTTTGTATCCTTTGATATTCCCTTTGCATCACAATCATTTTGTGTCTTGTGTGTTTCGTTTTGTGGTTGTTTTGTGTCTCTTTAAGGTGGTTTTACATTTCTTTGCAGCTTTCTGTGGCGGCTGTGCAGCTTATGGTTTATACCTGTAGCTCTTTTGCATGCTTGTGTGTTTGGTCACTTTGGTAACATGTTTAATGTGTTACCAATGTGGTGTCATTTCATGTCTCCTCATAGTCCTTTTTATATCTGCCGTGTATTTAGTTACTTTGTGTTTGTTGCATAAGTGCAGCTTAACTTCAGTATATGGAGATAAAGAGACAGCCACAGCAGACACGTCCACTCAGTCTGTATTAAACAGTTACTATTTATAATGTATACTCAGGCAAACATATTTTCTAGGCAAAACATAAGCAAAGAGGTGAATTCTTTATGCTGGTAAGCTGTGCTAGCAACCAGAAAAATAAAACAAATACCTTATTAAACGTAGACTGTATCATGTATTCAAATCTAGAGTAAGGCTGGGAATCTTCTGGGTTTGTAGGTTGTATTTCTCACCTTGAGTTTCCTCAGCAGTTTGGCTCAAACGCTGCTGACATCCCAGCTACAGTAACCCACTGTAGTCGTTACCTCATTACAGCCTGCATCCTCTCTGCGGAGCAGAGTCATTTGCATGGCTGCTTGTCAAAGCATGTTAATATTGACAAAGATTTGCTCCCATTTTAATCATGCCACATAAAAGGTATACAAAGTTGTTTATGACTGCTCTACCGCTGAGCAATAGGCACATCTCCGTACTGCTGTGCACATTAAAAAAGATTGCACTTTGTTCCGAGCAGCGATTGCAAATCACAGACGTCAGAGAGGTGGAGGAAAAATAGATGACTGCGATGGCAGTTTGAGTCTAACGAAAATGCATTTACATATTAAACCACACAGCAGCGCGCGGAGCGGGGCTCTGTTTGAATTGCACGCTTCATGCTGCCCCGCCACCCCCACCCGAACTGTAAGGAGTAGCAGGAGCCTCGGCGCTGTGACTGCAGTACCGTAAATTTGAAGTTGTTTACGGATGCTGCCATCTTGGTGCGCTCCGGGAGGGAAACTTGGAGCGGGGCCTATTACCGGCAGCTTGATGAGAGTGCAGTGAGGCGAGTTAATTAATACAACATCTCTGGGCCCACAGGCTAGGCTGCAAAGCTAACCCAGGAGGGAGGAAGCGATGTAGAGTGACAGACAAAAGGACAAATCATGAGATGGATTTATCGCTTTATAGAGAGAAAATAAAACGGTGAAAGGGAGGAAGCTGCAGTACCTGCTGGCAAAACAAAAATCAAGTACAGATACGGCTGATTTAGCCGTCTTGAAGCTGGAGTCTGATTAAATGCAATTGTTTTTAGCTCTGAGGTGCTGCTTTTAGAGAAAAATATCATATTGCTGCAACTTGACCAAAGCGGGGATGCTGGACCGAACTAATCATAACTGAACCAGTTGGGGATCAACCTGACCGCTCCAGCTCCAAACACTCAGTGACTCCCAACCTTTCTGAAGCACTCACCATTTAATCATTAGTCATTACTGATCTGCGGCTCGCTTCCACAGTGTCTTTGTCCTGTCTTCATCCCTTCACCCCAACAGATGGGGCCGCCTCTCTCCCTGAGCCTGGTTCTGCTGGAGGTTTCCACCCTGTTAGAAGGAGATTTTCCTTCCCACTGTCGCTGAAGACCTTGTTCATAGGGGGCTGTCTACTTGTTGAGGATGGTGCAAAAGTGCAGGGAAACATTTTTGCTCCTTGCAAGCAAAAATATAAAGAAATGTTTGCTTTCAAGGAGACTTTGTTTTTCAGGCTAGTTTTCCAGGTTTTCTGAAGATTTTTCTTTGAGTGCTTGTTCACTCATTTTCAGGATCCCCACTCCCTCCCTTCCTATTTGTTAAGCCACTGAAGACTGACAAATGTATCACTGAAGTATAAAAAGGCACCTCACTCAAGGCATGGGCTGGTATTATATCCATACATAACAGACATTGCCCAAAGAGAGATTAGCCAAAAACCTACCATGACTTAATCATGGTGTGCAGTGTGTCCCTAAGAAAAATGAGGAGACTGAACAAGAGGAGGAGAAAAGAAGTGGCAGTCCTAGAAAGTATTTGCACAGGACCTGTGAAGATGCATCTGACCCTTCAGTTGATCCATCTACTATTACTGAAGCCTCATCAGAAATGGTCTCAGAGGAAGAGTGGCTGTCAAGAAGCCTTTCTTAAGAAAGGGAAACGGGGAGAAAAGGCAGAGGTACGCCAAATCACACAAGAATTGGACTAAAAATCAATGACTGGGGGTTTTCAGTAAGTACGGAGGCAAGTGATTGTCTGCAGTCATCTGTAAAACACACAGGAGGGTCTGTCCTGGTTCAGGGTTGCATTTCAGCCAGTAGGGTTGGAGATCTTATCAAAATTGGTGGAATTATGAACAAAGAAAAGTGCTTTCAGTTTTTTAATCCACAATGAAATACATCTAGAAATCGTCTGACTGGCAGTAGCTTCATTTTTCAGCATGACAATGATCCCAAACACCGCCAAGGCAGTAAAGTCATACCTGGATAGAAAAGTATGTCACGGCCACGTCAGAGCCTGGACCTCGACATTATTGAAGCAGTGTGGGATCATCTCAATAGAAAAAAAGGTAGAAACATCCATAGAAGAGCTTTGAATGTCCTCCAAGAACCCTAGAGAACTATTCCTGAAGACTATTAAAAGAAATGTCAAGAAAGCTGCCTCAGAGTTCAGGCTGTGTTGAAGATTAATGGCCGTCATACCAAATATTGACTTTCATGTTTGTCGAAATTGTAAAAACAGTTTTAGTCTTATATGCTGTATTTCTATGTACGTTTGCACTTTCCAATAAAACACTTTCCCCATTTCCCATTTTCCTAACAAAATCTAAAGAAATGAGGGGTGACTCAAAAACATTAAAGTACTTTTTGTCTGGAGGCATATTGCAGATGAAGTCCTGTAAGAGAAATGTGGATGCTAATGGAAAAAAGAAAATGAATTTCTATAATGAAATGATAGCGTCTGAGGTGAATGCCAGAAATGTCTTTCTGAAAATGCTTTCCTTGGAGTGATGATGGTTTAAAATAAAAACAGAAACATTAAAGGATCTCAGGTTTGTCTGCAGGGTTTAAATCCGATTTGTGATTGGAAGCTGTTTTCGAAGAGGCTCATCGTAAGCTCTCCCGGGTGGATTGGATGCTGTCAGGTAGTGAAACGCGTTACATGGCAAAAGCAGCAACATTCACACTCTACGTCTGCAAGTTCAGGCGACTATTGGGCTGATATTATGTAAGTAAGTGAGTCGATGTCAGAGTTGGCTCCTATTCTTGGAGAGGCACTCTCACATTTGACATCGATTTGACACATGGCACATACCTCACTGTCTTTTCTCAGTCACACCTCAGAGGTTTCAACACTGACTTGAATTCTGAGGGTGATGCAGGACGACACCGGCGTTTACTCACCAAACCTGCAAGCTAGACTCCGGTACAATGTGTTGTGTCTTACCATTTGACTTTTTAACCACCCAATACACAACCACCGTCCTCCTCCAGGTTTCTCCTCTTGGAATAACTGGATACAAATGCAGAAGATGGAGTGAGACCGCGGCTGACAGCAAACCCATGTCACTCCATCACGAACCTTAAAAGTACTAGCACACCTCTCAGATGAAGTGGGAAAAAAAACTTCAGTTTCCCTCCCCCCTACAATCGAGTTTTGGTAAACTGCGAGCTAAGATGTTGTCACCCAGGGCAACGTAGTTGTTGCTTCCCCTTAACTTTGCCTCCATGAGAACACCCGTGTATGTTGAGCTCCATCAAACCGGAGAAAAACTTGCCTGGGGACAGACGGGTCCGCTGGGAGGTTCTCGCCTCCCCCAACTCTCACTCTTTCTCTCTCCTTCTGTAGCCATTTATTTTAGCTGGCAAAAAAACAACTTTGGGACCAAGGATGTCAAACTTTTTTTTTGTTCCCCAGCAGATGCGGTACATGGGAATAAAAAAAGAAACAAAAGCAAATAACAATCTGCAAACTCAGCTTTCCAAGAGTATTCTTTACTGTAACAACAACATTTAGTCTCCATTGTGTAAGGTGGCCTGTGCTTTTAAGGCTTAAACTATATCATTTTTAAATAATGAATCTCTCTTATTCGTTGAGTAACTTTATAGCATTTGCGAATCAGCCAAGTGACGCCAGCAGAAATACTGTAAATAGCACACAAAAGACATGGGGAGCTAAAAATACCCCGAATAAATCCTCCTAATCAGGAAGTGAGAGAAGCATGTGTTGTGTCGATATAGGAAACTGGTGGCTGAATCCCATTTAAATGCTTTCGCCAGCTTTTCCTTTTGGTTAGTATTTAGAACTTCGCCTGATAATTACCATATTAAAATGCATGTAGGAGTCTGTGCAGTTGTGGTGGAAAAAGATAAGCTAGCGAGAGTGGAGAGGAGTGAAAGGGGGGGGAAGTCAACCCGAGGTCTATCAGTCAGCGCTGAATTGCTTTATAATTACAAAGATGCACAGACATAATTTCCCTTCTAAAAATAATGCAGTTTCATTTCCCTCCCCTCTCTTAATACTGTTTGTGAGCGCGTGTTTTGTAAGGTTGGGGTGACTCTTTTTCTCTCCCTCTCTCTCGCGTCTGAATGCATTAACTTAACCTCTTCCTGTATTAGTCAATGTGGTGCCATGCTAAGCACAATGTAGCCTAGTTTCTGCACAGCGTGAATGTTGCCGCCTGCCTGTTTTGGGATTGGAGAGGAATCCTAATTCTGACACATTGGGGTTGTGCTCATGAATACGACACACCGTCTAGCTGAAGTTGAACTTGTCGGAGTTGTATTTGCATAGATTTCTCATAAGTTTAATTTTTTGTGTGTGTACACAGCGAAGCTACGATGAATAGCGTGCACGGTTTTCCCCCCATTTGGAGCTGTTGGCTCAGATGTTTGGCCTTAATGAGTCTGAACCTGGAGACTTTAGTGGGCTTTATAATGGAGGTTCGGTTAATCAACTTTGGGCAAGTTCTTGGGTTTTTCAGGTCAGGAGGATGGCTGGCATTCAAATGGGGCTGGGTTTGCCTCGTTTGTAATTACCACTTTGTCAAGAGCTTACACACAAAGGTCATTTAAAACCTTTTCTCGGCTTAGAAATAATTTTTTTTGCAACATACTGCAGAAACGATGTTTGCAGCCTTTAATAATAGCTCTAAATATAACAACCTTTGGGATGTTTCCAGTGTCACATAATTAAAATGGCAGTTCACCTACTTTGCACAACTATTTCTTCTTAGTAGTGTACATCTGAACATATCTGTAACTGTAAGAGGCTTCTTGGTCATCTGGGAGGATGGAGTAAGGAAGACGTTTAAGCAGGCAGCAAAAATCAAAGACAAGATATTGTAGGATCCACACCAGAGCTTTAGAGTTGGGATATCACAGCCTCTGCTGCTTCAGTACTGTCCACTCTCTCCTTATTATCTATTTTTGCACATCCATGTCCGATGACCAGTGTCACCAGTCACCTGCGATTGAATCCTATATCACGTTTTCCACTGATAATGTGAAATATCTCAACTTCTATAAAAATACATTCAGTTCCCAGATGATGGATCTTACCATCTTTTTAAAATTGGTCGTCTCGGTATGGTGCGCATTATAAGAGCAACCATGGGTGTAGATTTAAGAGGGAACACGGGGGACACTGTGAACATGCACATTTAACGAAGCTGATATCAAAGAGAACCAGGCACAAAAAAAAGACAGAATCATGCCTGTACGTGAGCTCGGAGATAATATTAAACACGAAAGTTGAGAAAATCACAATCCTGACTCTCTAAGAACTTTGTTGCATTTTATTTCTGTACATTTGAGGTTTTCATTTTTCCATTACAAGTCTGGGCAAAAATGGAGGCAACATGAACTCTCCAAAACCTGAGAAATCAAATCCTCAAAATTTCCCGTGTTCAAGCAAATTCTATGCCTGAGATACCAAATGAAATTCACTTATAAAATGTGTCCAGTTTAGGTTAGCTTATTGCTAAAATACTGACTTTTCCCATCAGCTGCATTACACTACATAGCTTTGTTCATTTCTCCATTGATGGCTCATTAAAGGTACAGTAAGCGCTGCTGTGAGCAGAGGACGGCGAGACTTCCTTTGAAGTGTCCCATTGTTGGACTTTTAGTGGACATTTAGTGAAAACATATAATGTGAGAATGTAATCAAACTGTTTATTGGAGGGAAAGTGTTATTTTTAGGACACCTGAGTCTGAACATTAGCTGGCATAATGTTAGCTTTTAACCAGCTGTTGTTGTTTAGCTGGCTCATTATCAGCTGTCTGGAGATGAGAGGGCCGCACGTCCACTCTGCTGACAAGAAGTGCGAAATTGGAGACAAATAAGCATGTTTATGCATGTTTTCGTGCGTTAGAGCCCTGAGTTCAACTCAGGAGATGAGACGTGATGTGAGGAGGAAGAGAATGAGGTGGTAATGAGGGAGGCATAACAGAGAGATGATGAAGATATTCATGTACAAATAGTCATATATAGCTTGAAAGTGATACCGTATTTTCCGCACTATAGGTGCGTTCAAAATCCTTTAATTTTCTCAAAAATCGACAGTGCGCCTTATAATCTGGTGCGCCTTATGTATGAATTCTGGTTGTGCTTACTGATCTTGAACTGATTTTGTGGTACACGCGCTCAAAAATCTGTCAAATCTTTTAGTCCGCTTCAGGACCCAAAGTCAAACAAACACTGCAGCACCACTGAGAGTTAAAAATGGTCTAAATTCTTTCATCTTTAATAAAATGATCAGCGTTGCTGCTTTACCAGGTGTAACAATTAAGTTTAACATCCAGGCATCCATGAAAACAGAATTTATTACATTTATCGGAGTTAGAAGTTAGCAGGAAGTTAGCAGGAAGTTAGCTCGCTAGTTCCCACTTAAACATGATATATCATGTTCTGACTGAGAGATTTCTGAAACAAATTAAAACGTACAGCTCTGCTATCACTTCCAACATAAATGAAGACAGAAAACTAAACAGCAGTGACGTTTGTAGAGTTACTGAAGTTGGACTAGCTGGTGTATAATGTGCTACGTGATCGCTAGCGACACAGCTATGTTAGCATAATATAAACACAGTGAAGCCGGGACAAATGCAGGGACAAATTCAATTGCATGGCAGGATGCTGTAAACGGACCAAACTTCAGTCAGGAGAACAACTGAGATAATCCATCCACAATACAAGGTTAGTCATTAATATACTGCAACAACATGGGAATAGAGCAGCTATGAGAGAATTCAACATTAATGAATCAATGGTTCGGAAGTGGAGGAAGCAAGAAGAATGAGTAAACTTTGACTTATCTGACTGTTTTGTTTTTCTTAATGCGCCTTATGGTCTCTATGGTATTTGTGGTCTCTACACATGTGGCCGATCTCTAGCCACATGCATAAAACGCGATTAGGCGATGTCCATCTCGACCAATGTATGGTGGAGCAACATGGCGGCTTCTCATAAATGCGTTTTCATAAACTAGGAATCAATTCATCTTTGTGTATTTATGAATACAATATTCTTTCATTTTCTATGAAATAACCTCAAAAAATAACTTACTTTACCCTTTTAAAGCACAACATGAAGAATAATTGAAGAACTTGAAATCTCACTGTCAGCACGCGAAACGAAGCATGATGTAGTGTTTATAATGCAGGTAAAGGCAAAATCTGGGAAAATATGACTTCTTAAGGGTCTCCTGTATCCTACAGTAAGAGCAGCAGAGCAGCGATAAGGACAGAGGGGGAAAACACTGGGAAGGTAAGGTTGCACAACGACCGGCGGGTTCTCCTATGATGAAATATTGATGGCGCTGACTTTGATTCTGCAATAGGTACTTTTGATCCAGATCTGTCACGGCAGAGGAGACACCCCCCTTTTCCATTCTTCCTCAGGTGTATCGTTGGTCTTTGCGCTTTCGAAAAATGCCATCCACCCTCCGCTACCTTTGATCAAACGTGTAGACTTTGAAGAAGAACTTATAGAGATCAATGACGTGTGTACACAGGCAGGCGGATACTGTAAGGTCTGTAACTCAATATGTTGCACTGGTTGCTGGATGAGTGCCAACGTAGGGGCTTTGCAGTTAGTCAGTTGTTGACTTTTATTTATCGCGACTGCTGCCGCTGTAATTGATGACTGAATCAACACAGTCTGGAACAGCAGCCGCTGAATTCTTTGCCTTTTCAGCTCAACAGCTATCGTGTCTCCTTTCCCCCTCAGCACTCATTTGAAATTTAAATTCAGCACTTCCAAAGAAAGGAAAGAGTGGGGGTGGGGGGGAGCTAGCTCTATTATTTAAAGACACCAATTTCATTAACAAAAACTCAGGGTGTTGTTCAGGCTATAAATCCCGAGGCTACACAGTCAGTGTGTTCACGTCTCTTGATTTGTAGACTGCACCCCCAATGCAACGCTGTGCTGCTTTCTGCCTCTTTTACTCTCTTTAAAAGAGTCAAGTGCCCTTTTCTTCCTACTTCCTACAATCCAGAGCGCGTGAGCAGTGGAAAGCATGGTGTCCGGGGCAGAGCTGCGTCCCTGGGTAATGGAGTGGAGAGCCATCTGTCTTTCTGGCCAGCCATCCGTCCGCTTCCCCAAATCCTATTGGTGTGTCTCACCTGCTAATGAGAAGCTACAGTGGGGCAAAAAAGTATTTAGTCAGCCACCGATTGTGCAAGTTCC
>NW_005187672.1:413834-415785 GCF_000239375.1 Pundamilia nyererei | reverse complement strand
GAAGTGTACCTCTGGTGCAAATTACTGACCTCTGTCATCATTTTAAGTGGGGGAACTTGCACAATCGGTGGCTGACTAAATACTTTTTTGCCCCACTGTAGCAGGTACTCTGCTGCAGCCCTTAAAATGGATGACTTTCCTCCACAGCAAAGACTGCTGTGCACACTTGGCTCCCGACCTGGACTTTTCTTCTATGTCCCCTTTCTTTGAAGCCCTGCCTGCAGCATGCTAACATCCAGCGCTGACCGTTGCTCCGACGCAAACTCAAAAGCGCCTGCAGAAGTTTCCTTCCTAAAGACTTTTAAAACTTAAGCTGGCTCCTCGTGGAGCGCAGAGGAATGCATTTACACTTTCCTGCACCTTCCCCGGTCACCTGTGTTACGCAGCATTGAAAAAATCAATGGTCACACTATATGTATGAAATGCAAAGTAGCGCACGGATGTAGCTTTGTTAATAATTGCCATAATTGTATAAGTATGTGGAAGCTGCAACACAAAATGGAGCAATGACTGTTATCAGGTTGATAACCAATAATTACTTACAAACTCTGTGCTCATTAAGCTGCTCCTGTGGAGAAACTGAGCTCAATATAGCCCTCCAGAATCCCCTCCCCTCGCCCACCAGGATCCCGCTGTTCTCCGTCTCCCTACATCCCAGTTTCTCTCTTCTCGCTCCCTCCATCCCTGATTCTGCTTTTCATTCACGTCGGTCTGCTTCAGCCACTTTCTTACCTCTTCATTTAGGCCTCCTCCCATCTTCGCCTTTTCCCTCTCGTCTCGGCCTTCCGTCCTTTATCTGCTGTAATTTTTCTTCCCTCCACACGTTTTCCTGCTTACATCCTGTTTATTTATGTACAGGGCACACCGGTCTCTACCTCCCTCCTCTCACTGGTGTTTCTCCCCCTGAAAGATTAACCATCCCCTCTGCAGCTCTTCTCATCTGTCATCCTAATGGGGGTACAAGAGGGGAAAAACAACAATTTGCAGAGGGAGAAGCAGCCGCAGAAGGGCAAGGGAAAGTGTCTGGATTGCCACCGTCGATCAAGTTCCAGGCTGTCACCGGTTTAATTTATGCGGCGCTGTTGGCGCAGGACCAGAACTCATTCTAACCGTCATCTGCGACAGGTCCATCTCGCACTGTCTGTGCGCGTGCAGATACCTCACTGACATTTCTTTAATTATTGTACGGTCCAATAAAGAACGGTTGCACTGCAAACAGCACTGATATCACACTGCTGTATATCAGTGTAGTAGCTGAAGTGGAGACACATGATGGCCGTGTGCTGAGAAATTGATGCACTATTCACTGGAACGCTGGAGACAAAATCAACAAAACCGGACATGGTAATTTCCGGAAAAGCAACATTAAAATTCCAGGGGGAAAAACCCCCGCTGCTTTTTCAACATAGTCAAAAAGCACATGATCTGTGGTCTACGTTGTGCCAGATTGGGTATAAATAAGTAAAAAGGAACTTTGTAATGTATGGAGTACCTGTGCTTTAAATTGCCTGCATTAGCAAACCTAAATCATAGAGTGCAGCAGTGAGAGTGGCAACCAGAGAGCGATGAGCGGCTGTGTTGTCTGACAAAGTAGAGCAATGACAGGCGAAATAAGTATTAAATAATTCAAAGTGGGCAGGTGCTGCGTGAGACTCGTCTTAAGTTTGAGGCAAACGATTGATGCGATCGAACATGTGGCGTAGTGAGGAATAAATATGAGAGTGTGACTGTCGCACAACCCACAATCTCAACCTGCAACCAGCTACAACATGAAAGAAGGTGGGATAACTGACAACCAGTGTTGGGTAAGTTACTTTAAATTAGTAACTTAGTTACATTACTAGTTAGTTCTATCAAAAGTAACTCAGTTACTTCAAGTTACTCGATACTTTCAGAGTAACTAGTTACTGACAAGGATGCCCCCTGGGCGCCTCCTGGGTGAGGTGTTCCA
>NW_005187672.1:371977-412201 GCF_000239375.1 Pundamilia nyererei | reverse complement strand
TGCCTCCCTTTTCCTTCATCCACCTGCTGGCCTCCACCACTTGCTAATGTTATTGAATCTGTGGAAGCTCCGCGATAGCCACCACACGAAGTAACGAGCATATTTAAATCCCAGTAACGAGTAACGCGTTCCTGGTTTTGGCATAATAACTAGTTACCGTGCTCGTTACCACAATAATAACGTAGTTACTGTAACGCGTTACTTAATAACGCGTTAGTCCCAACACTGCTGACAACACACGACTTTGACAGCAGGTGGGTGTGGCTTCAGTTTCTTCCTGTGAAAAGGGTGTTTTTCCTCCCCACTGTCACCAAGTGCTTGCTCATAGTGCTCCATCTGATTATCTGATTTCCTGTGGCGCACGCTGTATACAGCGATTACCCCAAACTTAAGATTAGTCAGCACCTGTCCACTTTGAATCATTTAATGCTTATTTCACCCGTCATCGCTCCAGTTTGTCAGATTTCACACCCGTTCGTCGCTCTGTGGTTGACACTCTGTCATTTAGGTTTGCTAATGTAGGCTATAAATACACAGGTACTCCAAATATTACAAGGTTCCTTTTTGACTTATTTATACCCAATTTGGCACAATGTAAACCACCGATCATGTGCTTTTGTTGTTTTTTTTGTTCTGTTACCTCCTGTGATCTCTCCCCACTGCTCGAATAAACTGTGGAAAGAAAAGCAACAACCTGAGAGCGGAGATAAAATGGGTCTGTGATAACAAAACAACAACAAAAAGATTAAAATTCACTCATTCAAAAAAGCCACGTTTAGTTTCTGCTCCCTGATTACTCTTTGAATAAACTAAATCCCTGTTGCAAACACGGCAACAAAGGTGTGACATTATTAAGTTTTATGTAAATTAGGAGTCGCTCCAAACACCGCTAACTCTGCGATATCCCTGTCGGTTAATTTCAATTTGTAATGTGTGTTCATTCCTTTCTGCCTGTCTTTGTTTGATATATGCTGTCACAGCGCTGACGTGTTCCTCTTTGCAAGTTTAGGTTCCTTTCAGTAATGAAGCTGCACTTTGGGAGGACAGGCTCTGTTGAGCTGGGTTGTTGTTCTTTGGTGAAAACACTCGTTGTGTGGCAGCTTTCGCTAATGCACTTTTATTGAAAATGATGATTCTATGTGAGTTATAGGAAAAGGCAACCATGCATTTTTGGCTTCCCAGGCCCTGAACTTCCTCTCCACCAGCCTCCTCTCCTCTAAGTGGGAGCAGCCAACTGCGGGAGGCTCCTGGTAACCACATGCTATCACAGCTCGGCCTTCCAGCCTCCAACCGCGACACGCTTACACTCATCCACTCCACAGGGGAAGTGTTGAGCCTCGCTCGCCGACGTGAGAGCACAAACACAGAAACATTCACCCTCCACCAGATAGACAGCGCTGCTTATAACCCCCTCCCTCCTCCACCAGCTTCACATTTCTCTCTCTCTCTCTGCTCCTCCCATTACTATTTGCTACTCGTGTAGTTTGTCTCCTCCTCTGAAAGAGCAGTTTTCCCTGAAGCATCGTCCGGGTCGCTGTCATTTTTATTTTTACTGCTGTTTATTTGACTGCGTATCTTCCTCCTCCCCCTTCTCTGCCCCACCCTCCGTCAATATTAGTCTTTGTTCATCTGCATCTCTAATTCTCTCACTGCATTTCTTACAGTGTCAGTGCAGTTATTGTTTTTCTCAAACACTGTGCAGTAAAAATTAAAAAAAGTCTGACTAGAAGTCACCCTTAGCTTCTCCCAATTGCCAATTAAGGCACAGAGGAGCAAAAGTAACGTTAGACTGTAACGTTCTGAAAGGGGAAGACATTCTGCGTCTTACAAATGAAAGGTAGATTTCATAAGTAATAAACCTACTGAACCCATTGAGTTCTGCTGTCCCAGCCTTATTTGATCTGCCGTGACCAGAAGCTTATTTAGAACATTTTAATGAGTCGGCTCATTACCAAAAGGAAAGACTTTTCAATACTTGTGCTCGTGCTAGCATTATCATTACAGGTTCAGGCTGGAGCTGATAGTCAGAAGTTTAACGTTAGCGATGGAATGACTGATGTGAAAGCAGCTAAGACAAACGCAGACAACTTTGCTGAGCTCAGTATCCCTTTTTCAACCTTTTAATGGCCTGCATCTTTATTGTGTCCTCAGCAGAGCACTCTACACAACTGTGCTTATTTTATCTGCCTACCACCCAACAGCAGGGGATATAAACTAGTGACTAGCTTATTAACATAGTCTGCAACTGCCTGCTGACCAACAGGCAGCTGGGGACAAATACGCACTGCGAGAATGAGTGCTGTGAAATCAACAGCTGAAGGCTCAGTGACACGTGCCTAGAGACCTGTCAGTGACTCCCTGTTAACTTGGGGAGTGTTTGCTGGAGTTTCCAACCAATTATTCACCAATTATAACCTCTGGCTAACCAGTCAAGGAAATACACATTTTTTCAATTAAATTTTATTAATATAGCACCAAATCACAAAAACAGTTGCCCCAAGCTGCTTTATAGTGTAAGCTAAAGGCCCTGACAAACAACCCCCCCCCCCTCCTCAAAGAAAAAAAAAATGAGACAACCTCCTATTAGGAGCACTTGGCGACAGTGGGAAGGGAAAACTCCCTTTTAACATGAAGAAACATCAGGCAGAACCAGGCTCAGGGAGGAAGACAGGACAAAATACACACAAAACAACCAGATCCTGACGTATATCTTGATATATCAAGATCTGGATATTTAAATCCAGTTCTTTAACCTCCTCGGACCTGGCGTCCACATATGTGGACGTCACATTTTGGGTTATTTAGACCAAAATACTAAATTTTGCTCTACAAGGGCCTGATATCCACTTACGAGGACATTATACTGCTACTGTTCTATCAAAATTTTAGACGAATACCCTCATTTAGGACTCTTATTTTCCTTGAAAACAAAAATAAGGTAAAAAAAAAAAATCTGGTAATTCTTTGTTTTTACATTCATCGGGCCCCAATCAGCCCAAATATCAAAGAGAAATTAAAAATGCATGCCGTGGAAGAATTCGGGTCTTAGGAGGTTAAACAAGTTTATGCATATAAAGCACACTGTTTAACAGTCCAATGCCAAACTAGTTAGCAACTTAATGTGAAGGCCCTGCACCATCATCCCCTCAGCTGTGATACTATGAAAACAATAGAGGAGCTCTATGGGACAAAGCATCTTTTTCAGAACTGATATTTTTATATTATATAATTTTTTATATTTTCAAAAAATTAGCAGCACATACTGGACAACATACCGATATTCCTGTGACAAATGTGCCAATGAGGATCCAGCTGGTTTGCAACAGAACTTACATATATGCAGTGGGCAGAAAACAAGTTGCTGAGGTTTCTTAATGCTTCTCATACCTTTGAACCACAAAAGAAGAGTATTTATTTTCTTGCAGGATTATGTAAAAACTGATTTAAGAAGAATGTACAGTAATGAATGGCAGATTAAATTCATCAAATTAATCGATTAAATGCATCTATTCTAAAGAAGAAATGATCGCACAGACTTGTTTGGAAGTAAAACAGTATCGTGTCAGAGCTTTGAGTTGTATCAGGAAGTGCACACCTGAACACACAAACTGTATTCACTGTACTCTCACAAACACCTTTGTTTGTGCAAAATCTGTAGGCTAGAGGCTGACGGTGAAGCGTCAGTATCTTGACTGAATAGACTGGAGTAAGTGCGGACACGAGGGAGCTGGATGTGACTGTCGCACGCCGACTCAACGCCAAGGCCCTTTTTTTCACTCTCGGCCCCGAGGGTATAACTGGCCTCCCTTCAAAGGAGGAAGCTTAAAAACAATCTCCAAAAGAGTGAAAGCGGTGCTGGGTTGTGGTGGGCGTCAGTCAACCAGTCAGTCACCAGTCAGTCAGTCAGGCAAGAGCCCCGCTGTCTCCCACTCCAGAGAACAAGGTACCTTGAACTAGTTTCTACAAAGCTGAGTCGGAGATTTAATGCAATATAAAGCCTCTGGGTCCTTTTAGCAATTTGGAGTCAACACACAAATACGCCCACACTCAACTGGAAAGACTTTCCATCCCTGCCCCTTCATGTGCAAATGTGCTGAATGGAGGTGTGTAAGTGTCTGTGTGTGCTCAGCTTCCCTACTGAGTCCTTCCCACTACTCCCTCCTTCCCTTTTCTGATCTGCTGCAGCACATCATTGGCTGTTCGGCTATAAAAAAAAAAAAAACCAGTACAGAAACACACAGTGCTAGCTTTTTTTCCTTTTTTTAATAACTGTCCATTTAAACCGCAATCTTCCAATGTGTTTCCCACCCACGCTGTGTGGGGTGAAGCACGCAAGTAATTTACCACATGATGATCATTCAGCAAAGTGGGGAGTTGTTAATACCCTGCAGATTGTCAAATCTGTTCCTTTGTGAGAACAGGTTTTATCCGTGGAAAAGTTCTTGATGACACCCAATCACATGATCACCATATGGCGATGCCGCAATATAAAGTTTTTCTCCAGATGCCAGAAATGAAATGTTGACTCCTGCAGTAGCAGACAGAGGGCTGCTCTTGACACTGTCTGGGTGATTGGCAGTATTTCCAGCTGCTGCCAGACTTGGGAGCCTGTGAAGGCTGAATGTTGTTATGCTGACATCAGCTTTGGCATCTGTTGCATATTTGAAGTAAGGGAACAGATTAAAATCCTCAAACACTGTGTTGTTTCCTGGAGATTGTAGGGACACACAGTGGATTATCCATCCATCCTATCTTATCCAGTTGAGGGTCACAGTGGGGCTGGAGCCTTTCCAGGTGTGATGGGGCGAGAGGTGGACAAGTCATGTTTTTGGTCTTTGGGAAGTACTCAGTGCCCCAGCAGGTGGATTCGAACCCATGATCTTGCTATGAGCTGATGGTGCTAGCTATTGTAACACCATGCCAACCATTAATGTTTTGATATTCTCTTTTTATGGCCAGTTTAGCTGATCATTTAATTTGGCTTTTTGAGGCTAAGGAGAATACAATAATTTTACTGTGAGCTGTCAGATTGAGCTGTATTAACATAATGTGTTTAGTTCCACTCTGAATGCAGAGTGTGCATATGTGTGTTACATATTTTACTGGCTTTGAGAAGTTCTGGCAGAAATGTCCTTTGTCTGACTTGTTTTGCACCTTCAATAAAATTGACAGCTATTCTGAAAACTGAAGCTGAAAGCAAATAGTTTGATTCGCCATCAACCAGTGTGTGCGGATGGGAGCCGACGCCGGATAAATAAAAAGCAACAGTCCCTGGGCTACAGAGCCTGAGGCTATTGCATTGCTAGCAGGCAAACAGCCACGTAGCTGCCCCAGCAGGATAGGAATATATCAGGCAGCCTATTGGATACCTGACAGCTGATTTAGCTCCCCCTTAATGAGTAGAGGGCTCCGCTGCAGAAACTCCACAATCTGTTACATAACAACATCACAGACAGCACACCCTGTACGATGCAGACCGCTGAGGACGGTGGACTCCTTTGAAAACGAGCCGCGCTACGTTCAGTAAAAAAAATAAATCCTACGATAATAAATGAAAATGTAAATATACAGAAAGATGTGTGGCTAATGTAATAAATGCAGTTGGAGAATATACTCCTGTGTGTTTAAGAAATGAGTTTTCAAGTGAGCCAGTTAGGAGGGAAAAAAAACATAGCGATGCCACTATTTTTATTGGCAAGGTTTTTTATTATGTTTTATGATTATGTCAGTCTACAGTTAAAAAAATACTGGAATGCACACTGCTTGGAGGATATGGCTGACTTCAGTTCATTGTTCATACTGAGTAGAAACTGTAGCCAATAATTATTTAAATCACCTCTTAATACTTTCTTAAATATTGACTTCCACACTCGTTGGAGGCAACGCTAATCTGTAAAAACTGTTTTGTACTCACTGAACTTGGACTGGACCTCTTTTGTTCTCATGTTTTTGTGGTTAGAAACATTCCAGCATTGTAAAAATAGATGGTTGGCAAACGGTTGCTGGAGGTTGCTTGCTGTCGCTAGGCAAAAATGGCAACAAAGAGGTGCACGGTGCTGCAACTAAAACCACCTCACAATTTATTGGGTCGCTGTGGTCGCCAGCAGCATGGAAGATACCGACTTGGTTGCAAACACACAACTATTTGCTAGTTGGTACTGACACTATGAAATGTGCAACACAAAGTGGAAACGGAGACTGTTTGCCTTTATGTCAAAGTTGAAATGTGCTGGTTTCGGCAGAAAGGCACAACTTTTACTTTGAAAGTGAAGAGTTTCCATTTTTAGTTTGTACATCCAAAGATACGTACACGGGTATTTTTGTAAACTGAGATTTTCTGTTTTCGTTTACATGTAAAAATAAAAAACGAAGTCAAAAGCTGTCAAGGACATAACAAAGCAACAGGTGGTGCTATAATCCTAACTGTGTAGAAAGGTTGGCCAATCAGAAGTCTAGAAGAGGAAACAAAGATGGCGCAAAGAAGCAGTCTTTCTAAATGGAGGGGCAGTAACTGTGTGTGTATATGTAAGAGTGTAAAAACTGCAGATAGTAAGATTAACAGCAACAGTGTTTTGTTCATATCCGCCACTGTAGAAATTCATCTCATGTACGCACAGCGTCATCATAAAAGGCGCACACCTTTGACGTAGCGTGACTAAATCTCAGTTTTCCTCGTCCACAAGTAAACGCAAAAAACGAGTTTTCTAAAATCTCAATCCTGGCAGGAATTTATAAGAATCTCGGTCTTCAGTGATCGAAACATTGCATACATGTGGACGTAGCCCAAGTTTCGCTACCGCTTGGCAAGTAGTTGGTGAGTGTTTGTAAACAAGTTGGTGTCCACCAAAGCAAATGTGAAATACACAATCTTCTATAAGTGATCAGAGGTTGCCAACCAGTCTCTAGGCCTGTGTGACTGAAGCCTATAAGAGCTGGGTATTGTTGGTTTCAGGAGTAGTAAGAAACATTTATTGGGAACTGTTTTCAGCTGTGGAACAACACACATTTGGTACTGAATTGTTACAGTAAAGGGACTATAAATTATAAAGTACATGTTTACTGCAATGAGGAAAAATGTCAACCAGAGCGACAACTCTTTTGTTTGTTTTTGTTTTGTAGTTTTCACAGAATCATTTAGCTTTATGCTAAACTGCACCAGGAAACGGCTGAACATGCAGCTCCTTCTGGGAAGATCATCTGATTTATTTATAAGTTTCATTTGCTCAACATAAGAAACATACAACATATCCTCGATGTTAAGGAAGGCTATTTTTATAAGGCAGTCATTATAATGAAGAGCAAGGACACAGTCCTTTTATTTGTGCATATTACTGAGCAGTTATTTAAAATGACAATTACATTAGCAGAAATGTGTTTAGACCCTACAATAGATTGGGTTTCACTTTCTCCCGTTATTTACACAGTAATATTGCTTATTGCTGAGCATTGAGTGCAAACACTTACAGGGAATACACAGTAATGTTGAACACGTTGCGTTAACTAAATCATTCAGTAAATGCTCTATTTAGATATTAAAGTGTAACAGCAAGAAAGCAGCACTGTAACAATCAATGGAAACTAAAGTGGCTACTGAAAACCAGACTCTGACCTTAGCCAGACTGCCTTGGAAGTATATATGTTCTGACAACACAGATGTCAGAGGGGACCCTCAGGACCCCAGCCTGTCACCGCGGGCCAGCAGAAGAGAGGAAGGGGTCCAAGTTATTCTGGGCTAGGCCAGTAAGGGAATGGGTCACAGTTCACTGTGTATACCCTGCTGCTTTAGCACCGGCTGACAGGCCACAGGAGTCTGAAAGTCCATGATGTACTGGCATTTGCTGGGCTCTTTCACTGATCGCAAGGCTGTCTCCGTTCCGCATGTCAGTGTGACCTAGAAAAGCACAAAGAAAGAGAAGTTGAGGTTGAGAAGAGCCATTGTTAGCCTGAGTCAAGAGCCGTGGCAGTTTGATCACACAAAGGGAGCTGATTAAAGTTGACCTGCCACTTGTTTTACAACCTCTCTTAAAGTTTTGCGAAGAAGTGGGGCTTGCTACAAATGACAAAATTATACAGAAGGAACCGCTGACTTGTTGTGACTTTGCGTGAAGCAAAGTGTTTCTGTGAGTAAGAGCGAGCGTGGATTTATGGGACACCGCCGCTGTCGTCCCCGCGAGCGAACAGGACAGGGGGAGGATGCGATTACTGCTGTCACGACTTTAATAGGTGACTTTGACGCCCCCTGCAAGAGAGCGGAGGGGAAAACAACTTCTTTTACTTGGGAGTGGTTTCCATGGCAACCCCTCTCATCATTCAGCACCCTGAACAGACAATCCCTTTGGCGAACAAAAGCACCTGAAGAGGCAGAGATGGGAACCTGGCAGGTATTGTTGTGCAGAAGTTTCAGGCTAGTAGAAGTGGTGATTTGGCTTTGTCCCGTAGGGAGACTAAAATAGTCTTTTGTTATGTCACTTAGTATCTTGTTGCACTGAGATATTAAGTGGGTGTGCGCTGCTTGATGAGACAAAGTCTTTTCTGTCACGCTTGTCCATGAGTATTAGCGGTCTGGTTTTAATTTGCAGGTGAAGGAGCGATAGCTCAGTCTTGGTGGCGATTTATCCTTTGATACACTACATGTAATAATGTAAGACAGCAGTAGTAGAAAACACATCTTACGAGGAAGTGTGGAAGAATTGGTTGATTAACAGGCAGTTATGCAGCACTGTGGGAAATCCAGATCCATGGATACAGATCGGATTCTGCATTAATTGTCTGGAAGCCCCTAAACCGTATATTTTACAGTGACGCCACAACACGTGATTAGTCACCGGGGCAGCTATAGCTCAGGACGTAGAGCAGGTCATCGATCAAATGAAGGTTTGGTGGTTCGATCCCTCGCTGCTCCAGTCTGCATACCGATGTATTCTTCATCATATGCTATGACTTGTTTTGGTCAGCTAGTTCTCCTCTGTGGGGATATGACCCTTGAAAGTTTTACGGTTTTCTTCACTGAAAACTTTCCTCGGTGAATGTAAAGCTTACAGCTAGGGCCAGAACAGGTGACCCTAAACTATCCCTATGCTATGCTGCAGGTAGGCTGGTGGGGGCTGCTGATCATGCACTGACTCCCCATATGTTTTTACATCACTGCTGCATCTCATTAAAAGTTTTCTCTCTACCACAGCTTGTTTTGCCCAGTCTTCCTGTGCTCTGAACCCTCAATTGAATGGGTTGCAGTTTCTAACAGAGATTAAATGTGTTATTCAGCCCTGCAAATGTCAGTGCTGTACTTACGAGTGCTCAAAAATGCTGAGAAAAATAAGTCAAATAAAAGCACTAAAATTTCAAACCATGCTTAAGTACATGCAGGGCCTGTAATCTGCAAAAGCTTCATAGTATGAAAGTTAAATTTTGCAAACTCCCATTAAATATACTAAAAATATTATTCTGGAGGAAAAACACCCTCTGTGCTTTTCCTTTTTGATAAAACTCATAGTTAGAGCTGGATCGGGTGACCCTGAATCCTTACTGTAGTTTTGCTGCAATAAGCCTGGACTGCTAGGAGCTTCCCATGATGCACTGGTTCTTCTTCAGTCACTGTGTTTATACACCACTCTGGATTTAATCATTAGTGTTTATTAATCTCTGGCTTTTTCCTACAGTGTGTCTTTTGTCCTGGCTCCCTCTTCTCCTCCCTGACCCTGGTTCTGCCAGAGGTCACGGGGGTCATGTGATTGTCAGGGTTTTTGTCTATATTATTGTAGGGTCTTTGCCTTATAATATAAATAGCCTTGAGGTGACTGCTGTTGTGTTCTTGTTGGCTTAGGTTTTCTCTTCAAATTCTTAAAACAAGTGGTTTGGTCACCTGTTCAGGGGTTTATTACCCACGTATTTAGCAACGCTAACCCACACTCAGAGTTCAGCAGTTCATTCTGTGACTACAATACTGTCAAAATCACAGTCAGTGATCGCAAATGTAATAATCTGGAATTATCCATGAATGAGTCAATGAAAGGAGCTAGTTTAGATCCGGCTGTGGTAGCTGTAGCTCGTGCTTAATGACCACAGACACAGAATTAATAACTGAAAGAGTTGAGTTCACCTTTCCCCACAGACACACAAGATAAACTGTGCACCGCTTGAATTTGGATTACCCCAATATCCACCAGCAAAACAATACATCACTGGCGCCTCTTCTCCAGCATACATGATGGTACGCTGCAATGAAAGAGTGTGCTACCCAAAGCTGAGGTTCAGCCTTTCAAATATAATGAGCGTCTACTTCTGACAAGACTTTATTTATGCCGTCTGCGCAGAGTTAGGGGGTCGTATCAAAGGACTTCAATTTAGTGTTTTCAAAGGGGGGCCTGGATGGCATGAGTACATGCATTTGCAAATGACATTTATTGGACTGATTTGAAGAGGGGGGCCAGGCACAGAAAACCAGATGATTAAATGTCCTTTATTTTTAACTGAGCAAATTTCTCACACACAAATGCAAATGGATGTCATAAAGACTGGCTCAGAGAGGGCATGATGCTGGGAATATGTTGAAGAGGAGAATGCTGCAGAAGAATGCAAACGGAGCAGCAACATTAACCATGAAAACCAGTGCAGACTGACAAAGTGTGCATGTCGGGGGGGGTAAGTCACTTTCAATCACTTGGCTCTGGACATAACATATTTTTGCCAGGCTGCTGAGCACGCCATGAGGACTGATTGACTCGATCCTGATTGTTGAAATGCTCATGCCCGGGATGAGGCAGACCAGGGGACACAGATCTCATTTTATTTCCTGGTTAACAGAAGGAGCTCAGTTTGCCTGTTTCCTTTAGTTTTCTCTTAGTGCAGTGTCCATTTACCCCGCTCTGACTTGGCGTCGAGTCAAGTGTTCATCTTGTTGCTTTCCCTAGAACTACAATAAGATTTGCAGCCTTGCCTGCATGTGCAGGGTGGTAGCTCTGCTCCTGGTACCCTGCTTATAAAACAAGAGGAAACATTAGTGTAATTACTAAATTATTCTCCAACTGAATTCAAATAAAATAGGCTCTCTATCCCATCTTTTATTTTGGGTGGAGTTATAATGAGTTGTGCGCAGCCTTCATCCTTCCATCTGCTTGTCTGACAGTCTGTCAGTGTGTGCGTATACCATTTGTTCATTTGAATATCTGTTATTCATGTCTGCCTCTTGGTGCTCTCATTACTGTAAGAGGGTTTGGGCTGTAAAGGATGATTAAAGACATATACAGTTTGTTGTGCTTACTGTAGTACTGCGTGAACCTCCTTGCCAGCAGGGCTCTCCATTCTCATAGACCATCTGACTGTAGTGGTTCTTTGGCTTTCCTGTCCACATCCCCCACATCCTGAAAAATTTTTAAAAATGAAATGACGTAAGACATAATACATGTTATTTTACTTAAAGGTGCAGTGTGTAAAATTTCACCACTAGATGTCAGTGCATCGCCGATTGCATTCAACAGAGTTCTGTTTGCTTTCTCCTTCAAATTTAAGTGCATTATTGTCGTTACGGTGGCTGCTGCAGGACAAACATGTTTTAGTCAGCCGAGAGAGAGAGAATTATTTAGATTGTACCCCATGTATCCAACAGGCACAACGTCTAAAAACACATTTTAGTACAAACTATATTTGAATAATATCAACAGTTTACAATGAATCGGGAATTTAAAAAAACATCAATTAAATATTTTGCAGTATTTTATGTTTTCACCCTCCCGAGCAGTGATGGGAATAACGGCGTTACTTTTTTCAGTAACGAGTAATCTAACTTATTACTATTACTATCGTTACAACGCCGTTACCGTTACTAACTAGAAAATGCGGTGCAGTTGCGTTACTGTTTTTCAACAAACAGACGGCTGAAGCTGTGTTCAGCTTACTGCACCTTATATCAGTTGCTGTAAGTAATCTGGGCGCTACAGCTTTAAGCAGCTGCGCGCGCTCCCGCGGACAGTAATCACGATCACTGCCCCCTTAGCCTGGAGCTAAGGGGGCAAAACAATCACATGAGTGCTGCTGTTGGACTGAGGAAGAATATAGTAGTCGTGGTAAGCCAATCACACGACCACTTTAAGATGACAAAGCAACAAGGTGATATATACCAGTTTTTAAATTGTGTTGATAGGCCACGTCGGGAGATTTGGCTGTTTAGGAAGAGGGGGTAAGTTTTAGGGGTGACGGCAAGAGAGAGAGAAAGAAAGACAGCAGAAAAAGAGAGAGAGCGAGTGGACAGAAATATTCGGAGTGGCACAAATAATTTGTGGCATCTTATTGAATGCAGAACAGCTGATTGTTATCTAAATAGTTTGAAATGGTTATTAAAAAAAGAGGGTAAAAGGTGAATGGCTGCAAATAACTTTGTTTACAAAACTTGTGCATATGATTTTAAAATTGACAATTTCTATTAGTTAGTTATAGTTATAAAATATGATTCAATAAACATATTTGTGGTTGTTACAGTGAAAAATAGAACTTTTTCTACTCAGATTTTAAGTTTTTGTCTGATTTTAGATCAATTGTGTTAATACAGTGCATCAAAATGAAAACATAACTGTAAATTCAGACACGTGAGGTTGTGCTGAAAAGAATGATACCAAACAAGGCAAAGTAAATAGTTTTTAAAGGTGAAATGTGGAGGGAAAATCAAAAGTAGTTAAAAATGGCCAATTATACCCTGGACCCCAGAGGGTTAGACTTTTTTTTTTTTAAAGTAATGCAATAATTACTTTTCAAGTAATTAATTACTTTTAGAATCTTGTAACAGTTACTAACTCAGTTACTTTTTTTGAAGAAGTAACTAGCCACTATAATTAATTACCTTTTCAAAGTAACTTGCCCAACACTGCTCCCGAGTCCACAGCTTTGGCCACTTCCCATCAGTAGTGACTTTATTCCTATAATAAAGAGTCTGATGATGATACGACTCGATGAGTCAGTGACGCTTACTTCTGTCTGATGATATCGATACTGAGGATATCGTGGGCTTTTCTGTCAGTAAGCGCTGCTGTTATTGTCGCTGTTAGCTAGCGTTGCTGAAACGGTTTTTGAAATGGATCTAACGCTGGATCTTAGTGAATGATGCTTGGTAAACTTAGCTGGCTGCTGTTTAGTCAGCTTGCTTTTCAGCTGTCCAGAGATGGGAGGGTCACAGGAGTAATCTGAGGACAGTAAGTAACTGTGACAATTTTGGTAATAAATAAGCACGTTTTTTTGTGTTAGAACTCGAACTTCAGTTCAGGAGATGAGGCCTGAGGTGAAGAGGAAGAGGTTGACATTTTGATGCCAGTGATGTTGTCTTTTTCCTTCGTGTTTTTACTTCTTTGGCGAAGCGGACCTCTTCTCCATAAAAGTAAAACACAAATAAGATTCCTCATATTTTGAAGGTTCAGTGAATGTTCCTCCACTACAAGTGGACACCTTCGAGTTCCCCTCTGCATTTCGAATATTACATATTTGACCACCTCTAGCCACATAGGTAAAACACAAATGGGTGGAAGGGCAATGTCCACCTCGGCCACTGTGTTCAAGATGACGGGGCAACATGACAGCGTCTTCAAAAGAGCGCCCACTTGTATGTATTTTTAATAGATGTTTTTGAGAACACATCGATTAATTAAACCCTAATCAATGTATATTTGAATATAATATTATTTTTTCTATTAAATAACCTAAAAAAAAAACCCGACTTAATGCACCTTTAAGTTTGTGCATGTGTGTCTTAAAACTGGTTTTTTAAGAGTTAACCAGGACCAACTCCGCCAAAAAAAACACAACTTTTTTCCTTTTTTGTGAACACCACTCAGTTGGCTTATTGAAAAACACTTTCTCTCAGCGAAAATAAAAAGCTGGCAAGATGGGCAGCCTGGCAGTGCCCTTGTTTGGTTGCTGGCACCGACAATCACGTCCCCTCTCCTGTTCAACAATGGAGGGGAAATATTAATTACCGTTTTGTCAGAATTAATACTGTGTGCAGGAGGGAAGGAGAAGAGGAAAACAGAGAAGCCTATCTCGAACGAGGCTGTGCCTGCCCAGTGCTAGCTAATTACATTCTCACCAAACATTTCAAGGGGAGTTATGAAAACCAAAGCAAACCAGGGTGCCAGTGGACTCCATCCAACACAGTAGTGACAGATGCCATTTCATTATGTTTTTACTGGCTAACTTCCTCTGATCTTTTGTTGAGCTCGAGCAGCTTCTTTGAGGTGGTGTCAACTGTAGCGGCGCTGGTGGTAAGCACTGATTTTTTTTAAAAAGATTGTAATCCTGTTGAGGGGGTGGAGGGGGAGTCTCGGTGCATGACTGACTGAAGATTTTATTGAAATATGTCTTGCTCTGATCTCTTGCCTTCTTGTTCCAGCTAGGAACTATTTTCCTGTCAAGACAAAGCACGAGTAATAGAATCAATCTTTGCCTCACTTTCCGGAAAACACACAGCAAATGGGGAAAAATAAACCTGCAGCCCCTCCCCCCTCCAATGGCTTGTTGGTCTTCTATTAATCAGCCAAGATAAAGAGCTGCAAAAAGCTATAAATTCAAAGTATTGTTTTAATTTGCACAAGTGCATCTGTCACCAATCCTGTCACAAGGACCCAGCCCTTGATCAATGTGCTTGCACTGACGCAGGGGATTAACATAGCAAGAGTTGCTCTGAGTATTGCGTTTAGTATTATGAAGGCTAATCTGCTTTATTTCATGACCTATTATGATATTTTTATTGGTGGTCCTAATTGATCTCAGTAGGATATTACGCTGACAGCTTGACATTGAGTAAAGTGCATTGCTCTTAAGCTCAACAACAACAAAAATTTGTTCGTTTTTTCGTTTTTGACCCAAGTTACCATAAATCTTAAACGACACACATGAAATAATAATAATTGTTATTATAGTCATAATGAGAGGCTGTAAACAAATAAAGGACTCTTTATTCTGGGTGTTTAAGTTGTTTCCAAGAAACAAACCTTTGACCTTGACAAGAGAAAATATGGTGTGATCTGATTTCAAAAACACTCTCCTGCTCGTACGGACACACGGCTGTCTTCAGGTCCCCGAGTGTGACTTTTCTGCTCTCCTTGATGCGCATGGCTTATTTAAGACGCCCGAACGGGTCAGTCGAAGGTGAATTGCTCACACAAGTGGGAGCCGGCTCCTTCGAGCCTGTTTGATTGGGTTTTAGCACTCTGTTAGCATCAGGAGGCCCTCGAATGGATTGCTGTCAGGGCCGGCAGACATGCCAAGTGGAGAAAGCGACAGCGCTCCTGCTCTCGTTGCGAGTTGACCGGCGATCCCTTGCGCATCACTTCTGCGCCGGCTCATCCATCGCGACCCCCTCCAGCCCCCCCAACCCCCCTAACACGCACACACAGCTCATTCCCTCGCCTCACCTTCTTTCACTTCCTTCCTTAATCTCCATTCTCACTCTGTCAGCTCTCTCGTGCCCCAGGAGGCGGCATAGGCCCCCGTCAATTAGGCTTGAGTTATTGCTGAGATATAGCCAACACAATCCAGTGTTCCAGTCGGGAGATGGAATCTTATTGACAGATCATTCCCCGTAATAATACCTACTCGCAGTCGGTATTGGCAGGCCGTTTTATAAAGCCATTCCACACTTATCAACAGACTAGTGGACTGCCAGGTGTTCACACCTGTGGAAAAAAGCTTAATTTCAAGACACCAGGGTGCATAAACATTACTATATGTTACTCTGACCCCGTGACAGACAATATAGCTGAACCCAAATGTGCAAATTGACCCCTCTGGCTCAGTGACAACTTCATTTTCTCATCCAATTTGTCACAGTTTGGCTTTAAGCTGCAGCCATGACACAAATCATGCTCGCTCACACTTGTAGCAGCAGGGTCAGTCTCCTTAAATGATCTGCTTTACTATATGTATTTTCTTGTTGGCTGATCTACTGCACCTGTTTGAACAGAGCTACAGAGATTCCAAACATTACTATTCAAACAGCGACGAGAAACAAACAAAAAAACCAGACGTCTTTTTCTGGTTTTAGAAGAATAGCGTGGATGAACATATTTTGAGTATGTAAATAGATTAGCGCTGCCAGCGGAGGGTAGAAATCCATTTCCAACCACAGGAAACGAGGGTCCACAAACCCAGACTTCCTTTTTAATGATTAATGATGGAAGATATTGAAGCCATGCTCTTTTTCAGGCTTAAAACGTCCACAATCTTATTTCCAGATATCTGCGTTACAATCCTTTCTTTGTCTGGCCTCTCTTAATGCTATAAAAGGCACCTTCCATCAAAGATAAACCTGTAATAGCAGCGTATCCGGCCAGCTAAAACTATTATCCATACATCTAGTTTGCATTGCTGGTGAGATGGTAAGCCTCGGAGAATCCAGACATGCCTCTTACCCGTGCACATTAGGGAGCCAATTTCATTTAATTTGGTCTCCACTAAGGTGTGATATCTATTGATATACTGAAAAGCAGGTGGAGTTGTGATTTCATTTAATCCAGTGCCCACAAACAGGCCTGCTGTGTGTGTTTATATGTATATATTAGAAACGATGGGGGTGGGACTACAATATGTTGTTGATTATCCAGGAATTTGAAACAATACTTTATAGCTGTCAGAGCAGTTTGGTTTTTTTGTTTTTGTTTTAATATATATAATCTAATCCTCATGAAGAGTAATTAGCATTAAAAGAGCTGATTAGGCCCCTTTTCTTCTTCTGATAATGACTTGAGCTGATATAAGCTCCTCTTATTTCTCAAAAATGATGTGGTCGCCAGCGATTCTGTTTTAAACTTCATCGCAGTGCTAATCCGTATGCCTCGAGTGATAAATCCCGAAGATCCACGGCTAATCTCGCTCAACAATGACAGGAGAGTTACCCCCTCTGATACAGCCACAAATCAGCCTTTCAGAAGCAATTATCATTTTGGACAACTCTACTCTGGTGCTGAAACACCCTGCAGATACCGAGCGGGGGGAGAATCTGGGCCAGAAGTGTATTTTTGCATGCCTTAATGGGCATGTCAGTGTGTGAGACCCCAGGCCTTCACTGGAGAGGACCATCAGGAAAAGAAGACCACGGTGGCCTCTTTTAGAATCTTTCCTCAACTATTTTTGCCTACAGAGGTTTCTTTGTATCTATGTAGACATTAGAAAGCTGAAGTCAGTGACACGAAGCTTCAACCAATGCATTAAAACCAAACTACCTGCATAGAGTATATGCATTCATTAAACATGCTTCACATACAGTTAAATGAAAAAGAAAGTAACCCTCCTTCTCTATCGGGACATACGTGAAACTTTAATCATAACATGTTACATCATTATTAAGGCAGTGTAGGATCATCTTGACAGAGAACCGAAGAAAAGGCAGAAACAACAACAAGAAGTTGTGTGAAGGTGCGGTCATACTAAATAGAGACTTTTAGAATTCTGTTTTTGTCCATCCATCCATTCGCTTCCGCTTATCCTTTTCAGGGTTGCGAGGGTCGCTGGAGCCTATCCCAGCTGTCTTACGGCGAGAATCAGGGTACACTTGGACAGGTCGCAGGGCTAACATATAGACGGAGACAACCAATCGCACTCACATTCACTCCCCCATTCATACCTATGGGCAATTTAGTGTTTCCAATTAACCTCACCCCACTAAGTGCATGTCTTTGGACTGTGGGAGGAAGTACTCGGGGAGAACCCACACAGTCATACAAAGGACGCATGCTTATATACCGTTGGTTATAACAGTTAAAGGGCACATAGTGCAAGTTTCCAGCAAATGACTAAAACCAAATTCAACAGTCGGTTAAATCTCTCGTTAGACTCTCCAGTTTAGACTTTACTTTGATAAGTGGAAGTTCAATCACTTTTTTTCTCTTAAGACAAAATAAGTATGAGTTTTCAATAAAAAACTCATACTGGTATTCTTCAAAATGCAATCCTCTCTTCTACAAATGGCTTTCATGTGAGCGCCGTGATTAAACATGATGATTTTCACTACCGACAGAACGAGAAAGTCTTGATTGAATCTGCAGTGTTTCAGAATGAAGAGTATTTAATGACCACGTGCTTGAAACCACAAATATTCGCGGCTATTTTAGGTTCTCACTGGGCTTAGTCGAGGTTAGTGAAAGATTGTAGTTCATTAAAAACAAAGTGAACACAAAGACACCCAAAAAAGGACGTGTTTACTTTTAGATTTACTCAAAGGACAAGCTACAAAAACGCAGCAGAGACATTAAACAATCAGGTAGCAATTACATCTCACTGCAAGCGTGTCTGGCAACAAGAAACAGTCGAATTAAAACACAACCGTCACGCCAATTTACCGACAGATAAACGGCTTCAGAGGCGACTCCCATCAGTTTCTGTTACAGAGAGCATCGACATCAAGCCCGCTCCTTCAGAAGCGCTCTATTCATTTGCAGCCATGAAGTGACAGGAACTGTCACATCAGATATGCCAGCTCAGCGTCAAATTACTCATAAAAACTTCTTCAACAACCGGCTCCTCACCACCTGCAGTACTAATGAAATACAGTACCTATGTTAAGATGGTGTAATGTCTGCGCTTATTACTGTCACCTTCCCACTGTAGCATCCACTCATTAGCTGCCGCAGCAAATGAATTATACCTCACAGCTATGCTTTTTGCTGCTTTAACACGGGGTCTGGAGCAGCACGTTAGTCCCCTCACTATGCAGTTAATGCCGTAATCATTTACAGCATGAGAGGGGCCAGGGCACCGGCAGGTAGAGAGAGTAATTTGGACGCTGGTGGTTTAATTTGGATTTTGCGAAACGGCGCCATAAAATGGAAAAGAGGGGAAAAAAGAAAAGGTTTCATCTCGTAGCAAAGCAGCAGAAGCAGCAGCAGGCATTGCTATAACCTTTACTTCCTCATGTCAGGTCACCAATCAGAGAGCAGCCTTCTGAGATGAGCCCATGCACTGTCATTACTGTGCCAGTCACTGACACTCCTCTCACCCTCCGACCACCCACGGTGCCCAGCACCTTAATAAATAATTCATAAGCAAAGGAACATGTGAAGGGCACATGCTCAGTCAGGGCTTTGCTTTCCATTTGTTTCACATGACTGACACACAAAGAAGACATATTGCCTTTTTTCAAGCATATTTGCGATGCAAGTTTTCAGAACCGGACTGAGATGCATCGTTACGCGTAACGGCGTACGAATGAACTCACCTTCAGCACGCGGGCTACGTGAAGACACGCTTCTTTGTTCTGCCGCACACTTCTCCTAAGGTGGAGCGCGCTGACCCACGTCATCGCTGTGGAATTGTAAAACACGACAGGCGCGGCGAGTTGCGTTTTGCATTCGCCGCACAGACGGCACGCCGAGGCCATTTTATGCGCGGTTATGAAGCGGAGTCGGGGTGCATATTTCATCAACACCTCCTGACAGATATGAATCAGGGCTGATGTCGAACCCAAATCAGTATTCTGTTAACAGCTCACTTGTGCCTCATTAACGACTGGGCTAGATGTTGCCATGACTACCCAGCAGAAAGGCCATCGGGGGTTCACAGTGTCAGCTCCCCACTCCCCATCACTTTAACCCTCTCCTCAGACACACAAGAGTCATTACCTCTTGATAGCGCGTGGGCTGTTAAGTGCAGGGACCATATATCATAAAAACATTAGGAACAGATATATATATTTATATATAGGTCTTTCATTTCTTATATCAGTGAGGGTGTTATATAAATGAATTCCTGTATCTGCCTGGCTGTCAGAGTGGGCTGCACTAGTGTACTATTGTATGATCCTGCGGGCTGCCATGTTTCCAGGTAAAGAGGGCCCCTCTCCTCACTAATGGCACTCCAGCGAATGACCTTGACAGCTTGAAAACGAGCACATTAAGTAGAACACTTAAATGTATAATTATGCACTTGTTCCAGTGGAACTGTCGCTGCTCTGTAGGTTAAATCATTATGGCTTAGATAAGATGAAACAAATAAATAATTAAAATAAATACTTTTTTTTTTTTCTTACCCGCTCTCTCTCTCTCCCCCACAACTGCCTATCAAAACAATTAAGGGATTGGCTTTGATATGAACACATGAAAGGGAGCATCCCTGCACTCATTAAGTGAGCGCATAAAAATATAGAAGAGCGGAGCAACAAACAGTCATTAGTCTTTTTGCCACGCGTGGAAATGCAGCGCGCCTACTTTCCACGTGACGGGTCGACTATTATGCATTAACGCTGAACTCGCATGCAACAAGAAACTTTGCAAATAATTTTAAAAAAGGGGAAAATAATATTAGCTCTAGAAAAAGGTGAGAGTTCTTCAAAAGGATCGGCCTGCTGTAAATGTAACCCAGGTGCGATGTCGAGCGTACGGAGACATTGTAATGCCGCTAAGTTCTAACAATAAACAAGTTATATTTGCTCGCATATAAGCGAACCACCTGCAGCAGCACGGTGGGTGTTGAAGGACTAAACACTATGCCATAACATTAGTCAGAAAATATCGTTTTATGCATAATGCCAAGTCTATATCGAGCCAAAATTTAAGAGGGAATCCGCGACTTGAACGAAGCAAAGCGGCTGAAAGGCCGTTTTTATAAGAGTTATTTGTGTTTATTAGTCTGTGGCGACAATGTGTGTTTGTGCTGTACGGATATCCTATTGATCTAGCCCACCCACTGCCTCCCAAAATTAAACTGTTGATGTAAGCAACACAATTTGTAACAATGCAAATTATACAAAATTTAATCTTGGGGAAAGCAGCCTTTACAGTTTACACTGGGTTCAGTACTGCCAAAGGGCTGGAGCTGTGAAACTGCTGCATTTATAATAATGTTGATTCATTTTTGTTGTCCTCCATATATACATACAGAGAGAGAGAGTATGTCTAGGTGGAGGCTTAAAAATTCCCATGAGACCTAGCCAGTTAAATGTCACCAGTTCAACAGAACAAGGACATGGGTGAGCTGAGGGGCCGTGGCAGTGGGAAAGAGAGTGAATATTGAGTGTGTTAAACATATAAACAACATCTTAAACCCATTAACGTCAAGTGTATCATATTTGCTAGATGAGTTTTTGTGAGCGTTGAGACCTCTACATCATCAGTGTGATTTTTTTTCCCCCACATAAAATGTAAATAAAGAGTACAATAAAGCAGTAAATGTAGTAGAAATGATTATTTTTAAATACACATTTTCAGTTGGTTGAATAAAGACAAGTTTCAAAAAATTAGACTTTTCTGTCTAATATTTCATGGTTCTGGCTTTGCGTGGCCATGAGGATGTGTGTGGTTATTATAGATGTGGAGGATGTAGGTTATGTCTATGTGCATGCTGCTCCTCTGCAGCCTTTTTGTTGGAGGTAACGTTAAAAATTCAACTAGAGTCACTAAAATTCTGAATCCTAACATTTCTCACGAACACGTTACACAGATTTGTGAAATCTTTAAAAATAAAAAAAAAACTTTCCAAAACATCAGCTAATAGCCCCCTGAAAATGACACATTATTAGATCATATTTTCATTCGTAGCCACCAATCCAAGTAAGGTTATTTCGTCGGGAGACGACAATGTGCATCGCTCCTGTCTCGGGTCGATGTTCAGTTGCTTTGTGCTCATTTGTAATCTGCTAGTGCTCAAGTGGTTTTACAGTAATAATCTTAAAACTCCCTCATGATTGCCGTGCAATGAAATGGCCACCTATCGAGATAATTAGCGACGGTGCTTTTCTCCTGTTTATGCGTGTGCAGCGCTGCAGAAAACTACGAGTGAATAGTAATCAATCTAAAAATGAGAACGGAGCGATATGTTTTCCATCAGGACCTCATTCCTTTTTAATGCTTCTAAAAAGACGTGGCGCTTTTCAGCTGTATTCATGAAGAACCGACTCTTATCGATCCACTGAGCATGTTTCATATTACCATGGTCGTATGAAAAGAGTGGCCTCTCCTTTCTTAGGTTTGTGCTAATAAATTTGCTCAAACTAGTGCCTGAAGGCATTTGAATAGCTGCATTTTTTTTGTCAGTATCTGGGAAGATTTTCCTCCATAACGTTCTGGTGATCTTTTGTGTGGTCGTGTGGTCAACATGGGGTCACGTAAGTGAGCCTAGCCACAGGTGTGAGAAAACGCTAGCCCGAGAAAACGCCACTCTGGAAGCGGCATACGTACGTCTGCCGCATACCGGCACAAGCAGCCACCCTATTTGTATTTTTCACGGTGGCCAGCACATCCCACTCTCTCTGGGGTTGCTCTGCGCTGTCATTTCAACTGCCTGGCTCCTTCGCAGTGGGCATACACAGTCATTCACTGTGGTTTCAATGTTGCTAGGCTACCTCACTTCTCCACTGTTTTCTGTTTGAAAATCTACTGTTCAATAAAGCAGTTCAAGGGAGACCTGTGGGTTTGAATACTGAGCGATATGAACCAGCAGGAGTAACTGACAACACTAATAGCCTTTTTTTTTCTCTTCCCCCCGTTTCACAATACTCTTTCTTTTTCTCCCTTGACTCGATAGCACACTAGCACAATCTGCGCCTACCTCTACAGCACATGCATCGGCTTCAATCATAATATTCATATAGTGCAACATTTATAACCTTTCCTTATTACATTTCTCTATTTTGAAAGTGTGAGCCTGAGTCATAGGTGTGGTGTAAATCTTCCCTTTGTAGTCTTCCACTGTTCTTTTATGGCTTGTCTGCTTATAGTCGCCCAGCAGCGTGTCTAGGAGTTATTATTATTCTTGTTTTGTCTATCCTGTTTTCAGCTTTGGATGTTGGGCGCATTCCAAGCTTGGACTGTCAAACACAGCGTGTTTCCAAGGGCAAAGGGTGAGCAAGCAAGCTGCTCGCCGGCCCCTGCAATGCTTTTTTGTTTCCTCCCTCCTCGTGTGCTTTCAATGATGATGAGTGTAGAGCGGTCTGACCCCGGCACAATAGAAGGCCCAGCTCCTTGAACTTTGCGGGGCAACATACGCTGGCCCCCATGACCCTGACTGCGTGGCCACCTGATTTCCCCGGAGTCCCAAAACAAAAACTCATTGGATGACCCCTCGACTGATCCCGTCCTCCTTCGCAGATACATTTAAATCATCCCATCCTCCTCTGTCTGCAGGAAAACGCATCTTTATTAATAAGACACCGTCACTCCCTTAATGCATTTTCTTCCTCTTTTGGTTTTGTGTGGCCACACGTTTCAAATCTTTACTAGGATTTGTGGTTTTTTTTACATTGTTTAGAATCTTTTATTGCATTTGGCGCAAATTGTTTAATGTTAAGAAATTAGTTTGTGTTTGTTGGTATCACTACAGCTCAATCTGTTTCCGTGTGGTTAGCCTAGTGCGAGTTTAAAGGCACCTTCATAAATATTTCTGATTTATTACAGCCTGACATTGTGATGACAGCATACCTTCCAGAGATGGGTTTTCTGTAACTGTTGTGGATATAAAGAAAAACAGGGGGGTTTAAACATAAGGCTAACTGCTTAAATGTTGACAAAGCACTTTGTGGAAATTCTATTAAAAGTTAAATATGTTTAATGCAGTAAAAGGTTAAAGCTTGAAGGAATCTTTGGTCCTGATTCCAGTTTTATCAGCAGCATGAAATTAGAAAACAACAAAAGAAGCTGCTAGTTTCCCAACACAATCAATTCTGTTCAATCCATTTAAATTTTTATATCGTCAAATAACAACAAAAATCGCCTCGTGTCACTTTATACTGTAATCATAGAGAGACAGAAGCTCAACAATGAGATGACCCCTTATAAGGAAGCACTAGGTGACAGTGGGAAGGAAAAACTCGCTTTTAACAGGAAGAAACCTCCGGTAGAACCAGGGAGGGGCAGCCGCCTGGAGCAGTGGGGCAGACCGACTTAAAAATGGTAAATGAACTTATTTAGCGCCTTTCTACTCAATTTGAGCGCTCAAAGCACATTCTACTACGAGTCTGATTCACCCAGTCACACACATTATTTGATCTGCTATCTAACAAACGCACTCAGATAAACGTACTCAGTCCACTCAGGGTTCGGTATCTTGCCCACGGATACCTCGACACATGGATCAATCCACCGACCTTCATATAGGTAGATAACCTGCTGACCACCTGAGGCACCAAATAGCTCATCACTGAGGGAAAACTAAACTACCTGGTTTAGTTAGGCCTCAGTGACACAGGCCTAGAGCCTGTGAGTGAGAGTGTCTCAGACTGCTTGCACATCTTCTTTGCTCAGTATAGATGACTTCTGCAATCTGCTAGTGACCACAGCAATCACTAAGAGATTTTTGGTGCAGAACCCGCTTTGCAATCGATTTCACTATCCAGCAACTACTCGCCAACTGGTTGGGGAATACGCAATTTTCCCCCGTGACCCGTGCGACTGGGGCCTTGGGTCAGCACTAACTGGATGACACAGCAGGACAATAACCTTAAACATTAAAGCAACTCTAGCACACAATTATTTTCAACAAAGAAAATCTGTGTTTTGGAGCGGTCCAGTCAGAGCCCAGACATCCAGCCATTCACACCAGACACACTAAGAATATGGCTAAACTGAAGCAGTTCTCTAAGGAAGAACGGTCCAAATTTCCTCCCACGTTGTAAGGAGTGATCTCAATACCACATTGGCTTTTTGGAAATTAATGTGACATGCTGGTGACAATATGATCAATGTTCTGTTTGTTAACACAGTATTAATTCTCTGCATGTGGTGTTTCTCCATCAAACAAATTGTAACGGCAGTGCTTGCAATACCTCACATAAGCACAGAGGTAGCAAGAGATCTGCCCGCGTGCGTCTCTGTTTGGACTTTTCCAGAAGCATTTAGCAGCTCTGCATTTGGTGTCTTGTCAATGTACCTAGCATGTCTGCCCTTTGAGGAGGAGGGCGGGGGTGGGTACCGCGGGGACATTATGAAGATGGACGACGCTGTCACGTTGGGATAGTGTTTGTAGCAATGCAAGCATTTTCTCCTATTCTATTATCATTATCATGGCTGATGTTAGTGTTACAATAGCCATTTCAGGAAGCGCTTGTGACGCCGAGGCCGAAAGGCAGGAAAGCTAAATGGAAAACAGAGAGATTGGAATTCAAGAGGTGAATATGTGTTGTATAATATCTGCGTTTACAGATAATTGGAAGCACAGAGTGACTGCTGTGCCTTATGAAATCTTTGGCAGTGTGTGGCCACAATATAAGAGCGAGCAGCTGCAAAAGAAAGCGTTGCCAGGTTGATTTATTGTTCCTCGCAAACATTTGTGTAGTTAATGGTCTAACGCCAAGCTATGCTGCAAAACCAAGCATGAAGGAAGGTTAAGGCTCAGGGTACAATTTCAACTTTTATGAGCCGTGACACACTTCGCAAACTGTGCAGGCCGTGAGCCGTAATCGAAATTCGGCAGCGGCGCCATCAATTTAATGCCGCGGAAACGTAACACGACTAATCCAAATTAGTCAGAAAATCGTACGAGCGAGTATTAGCAATGTCATCGCCAGGGCAGCCACGCTTCCAGTGGGAGGCCGCGCATGGTAACGCTGTTTCTCTGACACCACCGCCACCTCTTCTCTGTCTCACATGGTTGTCCTTTAGGATGCTGGAGCAGGTGTGATAAATGCTGCCGTTTAAATCAAAGCACTCCCCTCTCCCTCCTCACCCCCTCTGGGGAGAAAGAGGAGGCCTCCATGCAGATTGATATCAGGAGGCCCGGCCACATCCTGCAAGGCCTGACTGATGGTCTGTCTGGATAAAAAAATGAACTTTATACCCACCATGCGAGCTATGATTCATGTGCCTCCCCTCCCCCTTGCCTCAGCTGAAAGCAGTCCACCTTCACTACACGCACTCTGGAAACAGTATAGTACATCATATAGAGCCGCACAGCCCGCCTACACCCAGAAAATACCAATGAGGTACATGTGATAACAACTTATATTAAGCTAGCATTATTATTTTTCTCTGACTTCTATGGAAAAATCCAACATTGTGTTTAGTCTTAGTCATCAGTGTGAAAAAACGCTGGAATGTGGGGAAAAAATAAATAAATATACATTTGAAATCTGTCCCTCGAGTCCTGTTTGGCAGAGATTTTGGCGTGTTTGACCATTGATTTCGTTTAGTCCTTCTGCCCTTCCATACCATGATGAGTGACAGGCAGGCAGAAGCGCTGGGGTCACATTACTCACAGTTAGCATTCTGTTCTTCCTCTTTCCTGCGCTAAAAACATGGTGAAGCATTGCACTTTACGCTCCAAAAGTGAGCATAGTGTGGGAGTTGATGGTGGAAAAAAAGAAAAGAAGAAGAAGAAAACAGCTCTGCTTTAGATTCCAATTAATTTTCCACCTGAAAGGGAAAAAAACCCCCACTGTATCTGCACGGAAGAATAATTGCAGTTAAATTATCTCGAGTCTTACTTCAAGTTGGGCCCTAATGGCATCGCATCTCAAAGCAGACAAAATGTTTTGACTCCGTGTCGCAAATTTTCCACGGCCATTTTAGACCTTTTTATTATCCGTCCGCAAAACAAGTTGTTAGTCTGTGTGGCCGCTGAGTGGAAAAAAACACCAGCGCAACTCGGTCTTCCTCTTAGGGAAGGAGCTGACGTGGATCATAAAAGCTTTTTGCATAGGTGTCAGTGTGGATGGAATAGGTTTTCCATAATTGCAGCCTATAAAAGTGTCAGGTGACGGACAGCCAAGGCTAATGAGAGAGTGGAAAAGGACAGTGAGGCGACATCCCATAATTATCACCTCAAATCAAAAATTCATAAGAGAAGAAAAAGTAAGTAAATAAACAGGAAAAAACCATCCGTTTGATGTATGCTTTCTTTTTTCTTCTTGTTTTTGACAGAGATGTTACGGTGAAGAGAAAGGTGAGGTGATGTGGTCGCCGAAGCGAAACTAATGACTGAATAACAGCCAGCGTTTAAAGTCACACGCAAGATAAAAATACAATCAAGCAGTAGATATTTCACTGGTATATACTGCTTAACAGCAGATAGATCTCCAAAGAATCAAAATAAAAACGTTTATGACAATTAAAGGTGCATTTCAGTGGGGACTGAGTGGCTTCTTTCATAGCACACGGCCTTCTTGATGCACACCTGTGTCCAACAGTTGACAAAGACATTCCCCAAGGGTAAGGTAAAAGACCAGAATGTAAACCTTTTGATGAAATTGAAACCCTTGGAGGCTGAGGAAATATAACCCCACCAGTCTATGAAAGCTGCTCCGTTTTGTCATTGATCAAAAAGTATTAAAAATATAATAAAGATCTGTTAGTGACTGATTAAAGGTCATACGAAGCTAACAGAGATTGAATAACAATAAAAAAGAATCAATAGTGCAAATATTGGTCTTAGGGTAACTTCATATGAGCACTGTAACAATGATTAAAGAGCTTTCTGGGGAGTGCAGGGGTGGGATTTGTTTCAGGTCGAATCGTGAAATGAACAATGCTGTCACTGAATTTATCTAATTGGTATAAATAAGACAAAATGCCCTTCTTGGCTTTTAGTGCATGATGAAAGCCCAGGGGAGGGAAAATGTATGTGAATTGTACTAGAAGTGCTTTGTGGCTTCATATTAAAATATTGACTATGCTCTGCTATAGAATCTCAGGCCACAGTACTCAGAGTACTGCTAAGCGCTTTGGAAAGATGTCGTTCTATAAACTGTCTTTAATTTTTTCCCCACCTGATCCCAGACATACCCCGGCTGGTCAGTGATTGGGATTTTAACTGTGTGCACAAAAGAAACAGTGATTGAGGTACTTACCCTAATGAGACCTCTACTCCTGCCGTGCTCTTTTGTGTAACTTGATTGAATGGGCACAGGGTATAAGTATACCTGCAGAGACAAAATGAAAACCAAAACGTACTCACTAAACTGTAGATTTTAGCTGGTCCCAGATAAAAGTTCAAGTTGGTAACCATCACAGTTCTCAGGACCATTCTACATCAGGGCAAATACTCCTTAGGACAAAAGGAACCTTTGAGTGATGTACTATCATGGCATAAGCAAAGATATTGGTGCAACACCGGCAACCACCATATATACAAAAGAAATTAGCAAGGACATTTTGAAAGCACTCTGGACGATGTTACATTTTATGCAAAAAATAGCTCTAAAGATCTAGAGGTTTTCTAGTAAAGTCCAGGTTTATTAAGGGTTTATTTTGACTTATCAAAGGAAAAAAACAAATGGCAGCATTTTCTGTGAACTACGTGGGATAGATGAAGATGAACAAAGATTATAAAACAGTAAAAGACCACAGCAACCAAAGAATATCTTTTGTTGATGATGGTAATATCAGCACAAATTATCTGTAAGTCAGGTTTTTGGAGGTTATCAGGAGCAGCAGCAGGAGCTGTAGTGTACCCCTAGGAAGCATCTGTCAAAGGTTAGTAAGTCCTTGTATCCTTGTATAAAAGACAGTACAGGTGCTCTTTTTATAATATACTTCACAGTGTCTACTAACAATGGACAAAAACATTTCAACTATAAGCTGCCATCAGTCCAACTTCAGACAAACAACAAAAACCCAGCACACTGTTACCGTATATAACATTGTATATTTAGCAATGTAGAGAAAATAGTGAGATGTTATTTTAAAAGAGCACAAAGTCAGTGCCATTAGCCACACGTCCATTTCCAGTTAAATTGTTTTGCTGAAACCGCACACAAAAAGTACAGAACTCTGAACCCGGTGTTATCTCACTTACATAGCTGTACATAGCTGCTGCTGTACATACTGCCAGCTAGCTAATATGCTGGCATTAGCATACTCACTTGCAGTGTGAAATTAAACAAAGTCCCATAGGGAATGCAATTCTCGGGGGCCCACCTCAGTGGACAGTTACCCTGATGAAGCCCTTGGGGGTGCATATATCTAATTTGGTAAGTTGTTCATGGGCGCAGCCAACATACTCAACCCTGCTGCTCAACCCACAAATGCATTTTCCTTATGTGGCACCATTCAAGGGGAAATAAACAGGTCTTCCAACCGTATAACATTTATTGCCAAGAAGTGTTGTTAAAACAAAGAAACCATTGACCAAACTTTTGTGCCAAGTTTAGTTGAACATTTAGCATGTACTCCAGTAGCTGGTGGAGACTAAACCTCTCTGGATGCAACAAAAGAATTACAGTTACATAACGATATTTCAAAGTTATGGTTACTCTGAAAAACTTGACAAAATAATTCCCATAGCTGACGCAAGCAGAATTTAAAGCAAGTTATAGTCAATACTCTAGAAGTCAACTAAATCAAAGCTATCTTGTCTAGTCTGTCCTGGCTCAATGGCTCCCCCCAGTGACAAAAGATGCCACTATCATCACTAATCTACTAACAAACTGATCAAAGACAATCATGGTGAAACTTACAGGAGAAAAGCCGGCCTGGTTTGCTTCCTTGACATCCGAACTATTACAGTGGCTGTTATGAGAGGATGCCCACAGTCGAAACAAGAGGAGAGACAATGAGTGAGGGAGGGTGGAGGGAACGAAAATGGCTATGGTGTAAAAAAAAAAAATAAACGGGGGCTGGGAAGTGTAAGGGCGACGAAGAACCGTGTGCGAGAATAGGAAGATGAAAGAAATGAAAACGATGAACATCAGAGACAGCGGGGCAGAAAAGAGGTAAGTGATTGGCTGTCGAGTTCATTTGCTCTTATTTACACTTGCTTGCGGATTGAATTAAATACGGCTCATTTTTGAGACTTTTATTTAGTCATTCATCCTTTCATGTCTGCCCTGTATTTCACTGCTCAAACATAAGGAGAAAAAATAACGAGCATCTGCAGCATTACTATGATGTCGGCAAGAAATGCAGCCCCAAATGTCTCAACAACTCTTGGATTGACTGCAATGGAATTTGGTACATTTATGGTGCATTCATGCAGTGGTGATAATACTTTGTGTTGCAAAATATTGCCTCATTTTTTATTTCTTGGCTGACACAGGGACCTCTGCATAAAGGGAAGCACACAACACTCAAGCTTTACATTAAATGAGATTTATTTATAAGGGTCTATATGCACAGCAGGATCAAGAGTGAGTCAACAAGAGGTCAGACTTAGTGAAGGAAACAATGTTTTGTGATTGAGTTTGAAATTAATTTAATCCTTAAGAGTTACAACACAAACTTTGATGAAAATGTTAACCTCGATTTAGCCTTATGTAGCTTCCTAGCTCACCTTTGTAAGCTAGGATGCAAAATAATGACATTCAACAATAATGCCTAGAGTGCATTTCATTCATTGGCACCTTTCTTACGCAGAATAATAAAAACTGTCTGCTTTCCAGGTATTTAGCTGCTAGTCTATTCACGCTGCAGGACTCACGGCCGATTGTAGCCCAATCATCTTTCTGCTCGCCTCCTTTAAACCAATCAGACCTTCACTCTGCATCCTTTAAATCCCACTGTTTGTCTTTCATTCTTCCTTGCAGACTCTTTTGTCCAACCCACCTCCACCAAAGCCTCCATGTGATCCCTTAATACCATCAGGGTCTAGACAGTCCTGCTCTAATTCCTATCACTTCTGGGATTTCATTCTGCTGTGATGGGCCATCAGCATCTAACCACCAAATAGCATAATTGAGTTCTGCAGATCAATAATTAATGTTCAATTCCTTCTAATGGCTTCTTTGCTTGGGATCACTGCTCTGCTGCATGATCCAGTCTGGGCCAAGCTTGAACTATGGGACACACGACCTCATATCTGACGCTACAATACTTATTATTGCATTGCAGACTGTAAGAAGCTCAAGTCCTGCAGCTGCAAAACCACCCAAATCATCACACCTCCACCATCATGCTTTACAGTCAATATGAGGTGTTTGTGCCGTGGTTTGGTTTTCGGCTGGACATCTCCACTTTGGTTTTATCTCTCCGAACGACATTGTTCCACGTCTCGTGGTTTGTTCAGATGTAGCTTTGTTGTTTTAAGGGAGAACAAGCAAACTGCTAAATCATCTGCTCTTATGGTCACACTAATAATCAAGCAAGTGGAATGATTATCAGCACCCGGCTGCTCTAACAAAGGTCTATATATTTTTTCCCCCATGACTATGTATGACCAACACAAAGTATTTCTTTGTGCTGTTCAAAACCCACATCTTGACTTTCACTATTAACCAATCAGTATTTGACATTCTAACTTTAACCACTGATTGTTTATTCGGACGTCTTCTTGATCCACTCTTTCCTGCTGTGTATACAGAACCCTGTAATGGGTCAATAGCATTGTTATTATCACAATATATTTAAAAATCACAAATGCAACATTAAATATGTTGCCACTTTACATTTTAAAATTAAAGAAATATGTTTAAAAGAGTTGTGGACTAATTTATTAAATTTTTATTTACATAGTTGTCATAAGTGCTGTAGCTGAATGCTTTGTTTGCACGCTCATATTAAACATTAGCATGTGATTATCCCAAAGTTGTATCTAGTATGGGTGTAGACTCTGCTTCCCAGAATCTACACCCAGAATATTCAGCTCCGAAGTCACATGAAAAGTCAGCAGGAGACCTACAACTGAATTAAGTTCAATGAGGACCTCATGTAACTGGTTTCTATCATGATCCGATAAAAGCAAAACTGATTGCCAAATAGGACAATGTGATATGTGCCAAGTAGCTTCCCATGCTAAATAAAATAATAATTAATAAATTTGAATTCCCTCTCGACATTGGCTTCATTGTTCCTTATACAAGCCAGGAGATTCATTAAGTTTGCAAAGCAGGTGTTTCAGCAACAACAAACATCCTCATCTGAACTCTGAAACAGATGGCACCTGATAGACAGAAGCACAGTGAGCACAAAGAAGGGGGTGGCGGTGGAAAAGTACGAAATGAAAACGCTATCAAATGAGTCCCAGAAGGGAGTACCCCTCTATGTCCGTACCTCTTTTCTCCCTCTCTTACCCTCAAGGCAAAGCCATCTATCCCTGTACACTTTTGCTGACACGCCATCACTGTGCCAAAAGAAATAAAAATACGGCCAGGCTATTTGTGTGTGAGGACACTGTGATTTGACCTTGGATGCTCTTCTCCATGTGGCAGCCTGCAAGAAAACAAAGCAGGCATAGCAACGCAGAAAATGTGTCGCTGGGTAAAAAAAAAAATTGATTAGAGATTAGAAATGCCGAGCAGACTGTGCTGCAGGTTGATTAGCTGCCTGTCTGCAAGACAGACACTTCACATTTTCCCATGTTATATAAATGGGACATAGCAGAAAGGTCGAAGAGGCACATTTACACAAACTGTCTCTGGCTATCCTAAGCAAATGAGCACAGTGTGACATGAAGGAGGAAGTATTCGTGAGATGGATGGGCAGTGACAAAGGCTTTGAGGAGAAGAGACTGACAGTGCTGGAAATATAAGACTAAGAAGGAGCCAGGAGAACAAAGACAGAGGGAAGGGCAAGACAGAAGGATAAAAAGAATAAAAGTGCGCAAAAGAGAGTAGGAGGGAATCAAAGTGTGCTGGTGGTGACGCTCTGCATATGAATCACCAACTGCACAGGCCTCGAATATGACAGATGATGACGTGCAACACGGGAGACTCTGAGTGGAGGATGCAAAAGAAAGAGAGAAGCAAAGGGAGAACACGATAGGTGACTAAATAAATCTTTGAAAATGATTAGAAGCAGAAAATCAGAAACGACAAGACTGATCCTCCCATTAAGGGCCTGAACTCCAACGCCCACCGCTCGATCTACGACCTTGTTCCAATGCAGCTCTGGCACTAGCCACAATAAGTTGGTAACACTGTGTCAAACTTTGGCAGGTGTTCTAGGGCCTGAAGGTACACATTTACAGAATAAATATCTTAGATGCAACCACTTAGCCCCTCAGGCTTTATTTCATGCAGGCTCAGCAGGCTCAGTTCACTCATAAATCTGTTGATTTCATAAAGAAAAACTAGTTCTGTATTGAAATTCTCCCCAGTTTAACTCAATTTACATATAACACACAATCACAAAGATTAGTCTTAATGGTGGACGAATTAAGATATTCCAACCATCACACTAATAAATTAGTGAACCTTTGTATGTGATTGTCTGTTCATCTGGACAACTGGTTATTCAAACTACTTTAAACTTGCCGGTTCTATTGTTAGGGACATGACTAAGTGCATTATTGAGTGTCAGGTTGTTTGCACGATGGGTACACCAAAAACCTGCCTATGGCTACTATGGTTACCAGCAGATTTCCGCAGCTAGCTGTAGTTTGCAAGGAAGGAGCCGATTTGCAACCATTAATCAACTACTGTCCGTCCAGGTGGGAGGTATTTGGTGCAGCACCAAATACCTCTTTCACGGAGCAACCTCTGGCAACCACTCACCAAGTGCTTGGGGAGTACACATTTCTAGCTAGCAACCAGTGGTTTCCGGAAGGTCGCCGACCGGTCTCTATATTTCACAGAAAGAGTTTTAAAGAAATTCAATAATAATATATATGCTTGGAATTATTTAGAAAACACTGAAATGTTTACAAACTACCTGTGTAACCTAAATGGAGAACTTTAAGTGCCACTGTAAATTGTGTTCTGTTAAATATGCGCCTTATTTTCCATGTCATTTTTGCTAAATGATTGAAGGGGAACAATTAAGCTAATAGGGCTTCACTAGCTTTGTTTTTTCTTCCAGATGCCTCAAAAATATGTGTTTTATCTAATTGAACTTTTTTTAACAGTAGGAAAAAAATACTTGGACTAAAATGAGGTCTGACACCCGTGCACCACCAGGAAATGCTGGATTACACCAGACTTTTTCGTATATTTCGACATTGTTGTGTCAGTTAAGTCGGTGAGCATATTCATAACAAACATCAAAAGTATGAAAAAAGCAACATTGTTAGAAACTGGAAACAACCTTTAACAATCAAATGTTAATTAGCGTTCCGAGACAATCCCTCAACTAGTTCTCACTGGGGATACGCAGGAAAAAAGGTGAGCATATTTATTCCTCAGTCCACTGAGATCCAGAGAAGAGCGAAAGTGAAGGGAGAGAAAGACAGCAATTAAGCACTTCTCCCACTAGACTGCTATGTGACGGTGTGGGTGGAGTTCACTAGAGGTGACACTGCAACACAGCAACATCAACACTAGCTACAGGTAACACTGTGTACACTCTGCTGGCATGCCAGGAGTCAAAGGTGATTCGGCAATATAAAGTGGTGTGGCTAATTGTTTATTAGCAAACTTTAAGGGAAACCAACACTATTCATCTTGATAGCATACAGCAACCTTAGGTCACAGTAAATAGAATGTGTTTCTGCAGTTGTGTAACAGGTTATGCTCTAGATAGCTTTATTTACTTGAGTCATCCTAATGTTGTTGATAATATTTTAAAATTCACAATATTTTGTCATCACACAGGACAGTGCAAAGTCTTGAGCATTCCCTCTTTTCTTCATATTTTGTTAGAAAAACGAGACATAGATGCTGTGGTTTACTGAGACGCGCGTGCACAGAAAAATGCAAATAGGAGTTTGTAAAATTGTAACGAGATTGAAAGTCAATACTTGGTGTGACCAATTTTATTATTCAACACTGCCTGAACTCAAGCTTTCTCGTAGCTTTCTCTCAAATCTTTTCTCTGGATGTCAGCCGCCTTTTGTTCCATTCTTTGTCAAGATGATCCCACACTGCTTCAATAATGTTGAGGTCCGGGCTCTTGGGATGCCAGCCCATGACTGATAGTGCTCCATTGTGTGTTTTTCTATCCAGTTATGCTTTTACTGCACTGGCAGTGTGTTTGAGGTTATTGTCATGTCAAAGAAAGAAGCTCTTGCCAGTCAGATTCTTTCCCGATGTTATCTTAGGTTTCTCAATATGTGACGGTACTTTTCTGCACTAATAATTCTATTAATTTCAATGAGATCTCCAGCAATCCTGGCTGAAATGCAGCCCTAAACCACGACAGAGCCTCCACCATGTTTGACAGATGGCATTTATAAAGTAATGTCAAGTCTTTGGTGGATTTATATTTCCTGTTTCTCAGGGCTATGACTGTCAGATATCGTTTGTTTGCTGTAGATTGTTTCTTTTTTAGTCCAGCTGCTTCTTCTTTTGCTTCCACTTATTCAAGTTCCTCAAACATTTTAAGGACAAACTGCACACCATGCATGCCATGATGTGTCAAGCATTTAACTAACAGCTCTTTGGGAATCATCCTGTTACTGTATGTCTGTAAAACTGTGTTACCTTTAGAATTTTTCATAGATGCAACTAAAGAAATGCAAAATATTTTTGAAAAATTCGTTTGTTGTTGTTTCCACAGGTGCACAGTATGACTGTGCAATAACAAGTTATCTTATCTTGTTAACTTGTCTTTTAATCCCATAAGTCAGCAGCCTTTCATATGCTTTAATGATTAATAGGTAATTATTATCTATTAAATGTCTAAACAAACAATAAAAAATGGACTGGACTGAAAATGAGGGGAAAAAACAGCCAATGTCCAAAGAAAAACTTGAAAAACTAGGATTGCCCAAAGAACTAGTTCTCAAGAGCACTTTAAGACATTAAAACAAAACTCTGGCTCCCTGCAAGCAAAATATGAAGACAAACAATGTTGTTCAGAATATGTAATATGTGCCATTTCTTATTTTAGCCAAAATAACAGTCGTATCATTGTCTAAGTGAGTAATCAAGAGAGACAGAAAGGAACAGGGAATCATTACTTTGACTTTTTCCAGAGACTGCAAAATTACAATTGCTGACAGTCACAAATGAAATAATTAATCAAATAATACATAATAGAAAGAGAAAGAAACTAATATAAGCAAGACTTTCAAATAATATCTGCCTCATCCGAACAGAAAAAATAAAGAAAATTGACATGCTGACTACTTTGGGAGATAATTATTTTAGTTTTTTTTCTGTTTTACTGGCCCCAAGGTTTTCACAGAGGTGAGTCAATATTGCGTCGTGATAACCTTGAAAAAAAATGAATCCAATTTCAATCTCTACTTAAATTCAGGACAGACTGATGTAACAGATGTAGCGCACTTTTTTCATAACTGATTATCAATTTAGAAAAACTGCTTTGAGTTATAGGTAAAATGGCTTTAAACCACTTAGACATAAATTAGGTAAGAAGATATGAATGGACAGCAGGCAGTCAGCTACAGCTTAGTTAAGAACAAAGACTTGACACATGGGCACTCTGCTAGCCCAGCTTGAAAGCTTCAATGATGGAAATACGTCTGAAAGCTACAGCATACACCTGAGTATTTGCCCTGCATAAATCTCAGATTACAGTGCAACCTAACTTCTTAAACGTTAAGCTATTTTGCTCTTGACTGATAGATTTTATAAACTAAGCCAGCAAGACTGTATTGATTGATTGATCTCTCAGTCCCAAAGCAGATAGAGTATAGTGTAGTACGCAGAGTATTTCCCAGGACTAAAATATATTTACCTGCTATATAATATAATGCTACAGTACTGCACAAACACCACATATAGTTGTGTATAGTGTATATAGTGTATAGTTTCAAATAGAGTAGATGGGCACCTGGAAAATTCCCTATTTCCTGCACCAAATTTGCATTAGTAAATTCCTCTCTGTTTAAGTCTAACTAAGTCTAAGTCTAACTAACTACAACCTTACAGCTTCCATAGAACTTTAGAGGGTAAGTAGCAGCCGGGTACTGCTAATCAAATAATCCTGATTAACCGATCATGGCTGATCTGTAAAGCCAAAGTTCTGACTGTAGCATTCTGATGTCTTAACACAATTCCCAGCTGTGGAAGTCTCAGCGAATTCACCCAAAAGTAAGGCTGCACAGAAACTACAAAAAACCCAAGAGCTATATCTCAAACTCTACAATCCTCAGTTATCATGTTAAATGTTAAACTTCATGACAGTACAGTTAAAAAAAGACTGAACAAGTGTGGCTTGTTAGGAAGGTGAAGAACGCACAAGACTTCTGGAACAACATTCTTTGGATAGATGAGAGCAAAGTGGAGATGTTTGGCCATAATGAACAGCACCGTATACAACACCTCATACCAACTATCAAACACGGTGGTGGAGGTGTGATGATTTGGGCTTGTTTTGCAGCCACAGGACCTCGAGACCTTGCAGTCATTGAGTTGACCATGCACTCCTCTGTATACCAAAGTATTCTACAGTCAAATGTGAGGCCATGTCTCCAACAGCTAAACCTCACTGAAGTGAAGCAAAATTGTAAAATGTGTCAAAACTTAACCACAATGATGGGAGAGACTGGTAAAGAAGTTATTGTTGCTAAAGGTGGCTCTACAAGCTACTGAATCATGGGTAGTTTTTCACAGCATTGCACAAATCTTCTAATTCTGCTGCCTTTTAACTGGAGAGTTATTGCCTTTTATTCGACAGCAAATCATTATGACTAAAAATGAGTAAAATTCCAGCATTTAACATGTGTGCATTATTGATGACTGTCATGATTGATTTTTAATACGTTTCATGATATCACTTTGACAGCTCCTTTAGCCAGAGTCCAATATTCAAATAATAGTTTCACAAAAGTGCAGATAAAAATGTGCAAACAGTATACGACAAACACATAGCATATACAGTTTAAATAAGCAAGTATGCACATGATGTTTGTGTAACACTTTAATGTTAAGATTCCAACTGTGACTTATGTTTAATTGATTTGACTAATTAAACTGCTTTGGAACTATTTTACCTCACCATTATATTGTATTATATTTTCATTATATTGTAAGTAGAGGCCTATTCTTACCTTATGAGCTATTTCATTTTCTTGCTATAGTGTTTTTTCTCTCTCCCCAGGACAGCATCTAATATGAGAGCACCTGCTACCAGAGATGAAGGTGGGAGAGAGGCCATTTGATTTATGTCTCGGTTGTTTAAAAAAAGGGTTCTGCAGTGTTTGGGTCTCTTTCCTACAGTAAAAGTTTCAAATTGCTACCATGGAGAGAGTTTTATTTTTATCCTAAATTCCATCTCATCAGCTCTCAAGCACAATTATGGAGTCAGATTCCAGTATTGTAGCTAATATTAGGACTATTTAAAATTCAATTTCCGGGCTCATATATTTTCAAAAAGAGCATTGCGATCACATCGTTTCTCCACACTGTAATCCTGGAAGCCCAAAGAGTCATACTAAAGCCACTTTTGAAGTAGAGACTTTTTCTTCTGGGAAGGTGAATGCGTAGTGTAAACCTCTGCCACATAAGTTACCCTGAAGAAACATAAAACAGAGAATGTAAGAGCCTCTTTTGCTTAGATGCCTTACCTCGATTTAAAGAGAAAAAAAAAGAAGGAAGTATTACAAGTCAAAATTGAAGCCAATTTAGTTTTTAGAGCTATCACTGAGGCTAATGAGGCAAATAGCCCCTGGCAGATCATTTAGAGCTACATTCTCCTTCCATGTCTGAAGATGTCACTTTATTATCATTGCTGCCATTTTCCTCTCAAAATAGTTGAAGGCTGACTTATACAAAAAGGGAACAGCATAAAAAAGTCTCTTCTCAAAATTTCTGAAACATTAAGGCAGGGGTGTCGAACTCCAGGCCTCGAGGGCCGGTGTCCTGCAGGTTTTAGATATCACCCTGGGTCAACACACCTGAATCAAGTGATCAGTTCATTACCAGGCCTCTGGAGAACTTCAAGACATGTTGAGGAGGACATTTAGCCATTTAAATCAGCTGTGTTGGATCAAGGACACATCTAAAAGCTGCAGGACACCGGCCCTTGAGGCCTGGAGTTCGGCACCCGTGCATTAAGGTGTTCTGAGGGTAAAACAATCACATGTAGATATAACTACATTTAACTACGTTTGTATTACATTGGATGCAACTATAAAGTCTCAATGAGGCACTCACATTGACAGAAACAAGCACTTCCTGATGGCTGCAGCCAAAAAAACACCACTACATCACAAAAAGTGCTCAGAAACTGCTTGAGGAACACAACACAAAGCCCAAGGTGCTGACCTGGCCTCAACTCCCCAGATCCCAATCCAATTTAAAATGGGAAAGATGTGGCTCAAAAAGCCAGATTCGGCCATACAGAGGACCCAAAGCATCCGCTACCACAAACCACAGGACACCTCCAGGCATTCTCTGTCCATGCCCTGATGGATAAGAGCTGCTCTGGTGGTATATGGTGGACCTCCACAATAATAGGCAATAATTGTAGCTTAGCAGTATTTATGGTCTTCCTCAAACTTAAGACCTCTACCAGAGATCTGGGATGTATGTCCAATTTTAGGAGTGGAGTCAGACTGAGCCGTAACCTGAATATGCTAGAACCAGGTTTGGAGGTCACAGGCCTTAATGTTCCTATTAAGACTGGGACCACTTTCATCTTCACCTTCCATATCTGTTTAACTTGTCCCTTTAGGCAGTGACACCTTTCATATTTTCTCATGCTCCTTCATCCTGACATTACAGTCAGCTGGTATTGCCATATCAATCACAACTGCTGTCTTTTGCTCCTTGTCAACCATCACCATATCTGGTTGGCTCGCCACCAGCTCTGAAACCTTGGTTGTTCTTTTGTAGGTATGTCACAGTGCGACTCCATTTTCCGAGTACGCTGTCCTGACTCACATCCTTTACATTGCTGCACTGTGTAAATGGTCTCATGACCCCATTTGCACAGCCTGCAAAGTGAGACCCTTCTGCTTAGGGCTTTTTCTCTCGCTGTCCTGATCAGAAACTCCATGATGTCCTTCAGGCTGGACTTTTGAAGTTCCTGGTAGGATTTCTTGAGGTCAACCAGTTCCTCTATTACGCCAATGATAGATCCAATGAATGGGCTTGGTCTTTTACAATACATCATCTTCATCCTCATCATTCTCTGGTTTTTGCTGCCTGAGGCACTCTCTTGGCAGTTCGTCCCTGGTGCCCATCTTCTTGATGTATTTATGGATTCTCTGTATTTCATCTTGGGCAGTATCCCCCTATCTCTTTCATTGTTTGCCTACTCTTAGGGGGCTGGACTTTGCGTGAAGTGTTGATATTATTTCTAACATTTAACTGGCTTCACAGCACCTGTTTTATCCTTTGGAGGTATTTTGGTGCAACTGAGCTGACTTTTCTTTAGTCCTGGATACAGGCCTGTGAAACAGTCAGGCATGTATCCATGTCTGCTATGCTGCCTTCTGTTAATTCTTGGTTTCTATTAAATTACCATTAAACTGACAATATAGGATAGAATGTATAGATTTATGTTTATATAGACACACACACACACACACACACACACACACACACAC
>NW_005187672.1:363323-371957 GCF_000239375.1 Pundamilia nyererei | reverse complement strand
ATCATGGAAATCAGCTGAAGAACTAAAAAAAGGGTATTTACACACACACACACACACACACACACACACACACACACACACACACACACACACACACACACACACACACACACACACAAACAAATATACTCTGCTACCAGAAAACAAAAGAGCCTACGTAGGTGTAGAACTAGTCTTATTTAATAATTATTTCACTTTTTCTCCTCAACTGTGTAAAAAACTGTTCTCAACACCAAAATGTGTTAGTAAATCTACTTTAACATGACTTAAGGTGATAATTAGAGTTCCCACATTAAAAGTGAAAATAAAAACCAAGCCTACAATCAGAGGCTTAGAGAGCGACTGTGAAACATCTGTTCTCACAACACTCAGGCTCACTTCATCTAAAGCCTCCCTTATGCACAATAAGGTTCATGTTTAAAGGGTGCACTAAAAACAAATGAGCGTAGTTTGCACTCGTATGGTTTATTCGTATCACACATAGCATGTAAACACAATTGCTGGATGTTCAGCATGCTGAACATGTCCAGTTCCAATAGTCAAAGTCAACAACTTAAAGTTACAAAGTTAAAGATACAACAGGAAAAAGGTCAAAATCTCCATCTAGAAAACGGCTAGTCAATAAGCTCAGTCTTAAAATATAACCCACTTCTTCCCAACATACTTTCTCTTTCTGTCTTAAAATGCACATTACCAGCAATGTGCAGTGGGTAAAATGCTATTCATAACCCGCTACACAGTAATAGTAAAAATAATGATTGTATCCATGTTTGCACATGTTAGTTATTGCGTATTTTATTCATTTATGTATTTTTAACTATATTAGGAATTCATATTGTGTCTATTGTCTGTATTGAAGCTGTGACAATTTCATTTCCTGCAAATGATTAATAAAGGATCTAACACGTATAATAAGCTTTAAGTGTTTGCATCACAAAGGTTTGGTCACAGTATATTTTTACCATATTACCTTTGGTTTAACTGTGAAATGAAATAACACCATAATGATAACTCTTCTTCTTTAAAATAACTCTGCTTTCTATAATTTTATTTCATCATCTGACATTTAAAATAAAGCAGTTTTCAAATGGACGATTTACAATTTCCATTAACAGTTTGTGTCTGTGTATTTGAACAGCATAACGTGTTTTTTCAGGGTGAAAAGTTAAGATGTGTTTCCTCTGGCTGTTAAATATCCCTCTCACTTACAAGTATCTCAACTCTAGATCCGGTTCAATAATTCAGCCCGATTCATACCAGACCTTTCCCGTTCTCAACGCACATTAAATGGGTCATGTGGACGAAAGTCTCAACCCCATTTCTGAACAAAAACTGCTCAAGGCCAGAAGGTCAGAACTATCAAAGCAAATACAAAGTCTTCAGTAATTTCAGCCCTAAATGTCAAAGAGTGTGAAGAAGAAGCTTCTTTTCACAGTTGGTGCACTTGTTTCTCTTTTTTCCAGTTGAAGTCTGTCTCAAAACAATTTTCTGATGCCCATTTGAACATTGCAACATGCTTTGCATTGTAATGCAGGTGAAGAGCAGGTCATTTTTCATGTATTAAAGTATGTGACAGGAGACAAACCCCAGAGGCTTGTTTCTGTGTACTCTCTACAGTCACATGTAAAACTAGTGTTACGACTGTTGTCGTACTGTTGTTTCATATCTGAGTGTGCAGGTGACTCTCCGTGATTGGTGGAGCCAAGGGACGGATTGATTGGCTAACGACCTGGAGATGGCTTATATGATGACACCGTCATGGACGGCCAGTCATTCATCCTGGGCTTACCTCAACCGGCAGACTTTATGTTACCTGTCCAGCGCTGTTTCTTTATACAGGAGCATGTAGGAGTGGACTACCTTTTTATTTGATTATCATTTTCTCATGTTTTTGTTAGTTAGGGAGATAAGTCACTGTCATTTGCTTTGATTCTTTTTGTAGGTAAGTTTGTTTGTTACATCTTTTAGAGAGGCTCCTTTTGTTTGTTGCTTTGGCATTAGGTCCACCCCAAAGCTATGGTCCACACCTGTCCTTCGTTAAAATTCACTCACTGTAAATAAGTCACCAACAAATTGTACTTGTTGTGTGATGTGCTGCTTGGGGTCAGACGGGGATGGATCACCCTAATGTTATGGTCTGGCCACCCCTAGACAGGCCATAACACTAGCCACACCCGATGGTTCAAAAGCTTGTAGAAGCACCCTCAGCAGCAATAGATTTTGCATGACTTTACCAGTCTGTCACATCATTGTGGCTTTTTGGCTAACTCTTCTTCACAATGTTGCTTCAGTTCATTTACACGAGTTTGTTCATGTTCAGCTCTCTTCGAGATCCCACCGCGGCATTTCCACCAGGTTGAGGTCTTGACTTTCACGGTTCCATTGTGGCACCTTTATTCTTTTCTTTTTTAGCTATTGTGTTGTAGATGTGCTGCTGGGCTTGGGCCAAGTTTTAGCTATCAGACAGTTGAATCTAGAATACTTTATTACTCAGTGGAGTGCATGGTCGCCTCAGGGACTGTAAGGTGCACAGATCCTGTGGTTGCAAAACAAGCCCAAATCATCACACCTCCAACCCCATGCTTGATGGCTAGCATGAGGTGTTGGTTGGTGCTGGTATGATGTTTTCGATTTTCACCAAACATAATGTTGTGTATGATAGACAAACACATCGACTTTGGTCTCATCTGTCCAGGGGACATTGTTCCATAAGTCATGTTTGCTTAGATGTAACTTTACAAATCTAAGTACATGTTCTTTTTAAAGAGACGAGGCTTTCTTTCAACAAACTGTCAAAACGTCTGCTTTTATAGAGTTGTGCACACTTACTGCTAATCAGTTAATCAAGTGCACTGGATTAACAGCAATTAGGATTAGCAGTAATTCCTACAGAGGGAGTTAGGATGTACTTAGTTTTTCATCTTTATGGCTCCTTTTACTATCTGTCCTTAGCAGCTCGGGAAAAAGAGGCTATCCTGGGGAAATTCTACTAAAAGCAAACCATTAAAGTCTTAGATTTGTCCAAGGACTGGATTTAATCTTCCATTTAAGATAAAAAATGCATTATAAATTGAACTTTAAATATCACTTAGAATAGGAAATAAAAAAGATGGACTTAAAAATGTGTTAATTTGTGTATAACCACTAATACGACTATAGACTATCAGAAACAACAGAGTTTTCCACAAACCCCAAAACAGAAACCTTGGCCTCGAAACTCGAAACAGTCCAAGTGTGAGCTGTACTTTAGGATTCACGTGTAACACTGGAAATATCATATTTTTGTGGAGCTAGTGAGAGACAGCCATTTCTCAAGCAAGCTGCAACCCCAACCGTTAGAGTCGAAACAACTCATTGTAATGCATCATCCGAAGGAAAAATATTTGTGTAGGATGGAAATTACATTTTCACAGGAGTTCTTACAGTCACTGAATTGGATCATATTAGATTTGATTAGATAAGATAAACTCAGTTGATCTTGCTAGGAGGTTCAGGTTGCCACAGCAGGAACTGCAAATGAGACACAGCTTTAGAATGACTGGAAGATAAACACTGCTTTACAGAGAGATTGTAATTGTTATACACCAAGACACTTTGTTGTCTCTCTTTTGGGTTTTATTGATTCTTATGTAATGCTTAATCCTATCCTGGGTCTCCCTGTTAAATGTATTAAAGTTTTCATTGTCAGTTTTAGTTTAAATCATAGTTTCCAGTCCTGCAGAGAATAATTGCACTTTTCTCGTAAGGGTGCCAATACATACGCCAGGAAGGATTTCACTGTTCTGCCTACTTATCAGCTACTTTAAATTTACAATAAAAAAGAACCAGTAGGGGGCTAAACCATTCCTTGGGAAGCTCTCTCTCACACTTGAATATTTACAGTACAAACTAAACAGCTGGGGAAAAACTCATTTTCCAACAAGTTCTTCCGTGTGACATATTTATGTGCTGTTCAGTGCTCAGGCTGTGGTTCTCCAAATTAAAAGAATGTGAGGTTGTCTAACTAACAACGGAGTATCCACAGGAATGTGACACACACTAACAAAAAGTAGGTAAATAAAAGCTGACTTTAAATAATTTAATTAATGGAAAATTTCCATGTAATTTTGTTAGACAGGCACATGCACATAAAATGCTACATGTAATAGAATATGGTCAAGCTAAATTGACTTGATGGGTATCGACTCAATTTATAAAAAGCAACATTACCAACCTTAACAATTAAGTATTTGAATTAATAAACCTTTGATTTTATATATTTCTCTTCTGTTTTACTCAAAATTATTGCTTCATGTTTACGAGGTTTGGATAACAACTTAATATTTTGTTAGCGTTTGCCTGAAATACCCTGAAATCTGAAAACACTGCACCGCCCTGTGTATTTATAGGTCTGCTCGGTTTGCTATGTGTTGGTAGCAACTCTTCATGTTTTTGAGCATTATGCACTCTGATGTAAGTTCAATGCCAGTGCAACAGCAAGCACAGCTTGCAAAGCAATCACAAGGCAAAACCTATCATACATGTTATATGTTATTGTATCATATAATGATAATGATCTCATAAAGGAGATTAACTTCACTTCAGTCTGCTCTCAGTAAAAACAGGAAGTCCTCTTTTTTTTTAAGTGGGCTTAACCAAAAGTCTCCAAGAAGTTGATCCTGACTTTTTAAAGACGACCAGCCCACACACACTCATCGTCCAGTTCACTGGCCATAGATTGGCAACCTGAAGGCTGACAAGGTGTGACAATTTTATGACCACACCAGACACACTCGGTCCTGCTGCCAGCTCACAGGTTTATGGACCTACAGAAAACTCTTGCTTCTTCAGATGGCCACCCCTGCTGTGGACTGGGCAGAATCTCCAAGTGTGTTCAGATGCTTACAGGAAGAGACCAGCATCCTGGCAGCCAAAGTCTTTGTTGATCACAATTGAGCGAGCGAGGCGGTGATTCAACAGCAAAATAAGTTGGCTTTTTTTTTCTCAGCATGGCTTCTAGGATTCAGAAGACTACATCTTCTCCAAACTTACAGAAATATCATCAAACAGATATATTTATTTGAATGTGTGCTTTTGGCCATCTGACGAAACCGAACTCAACATCCCGAACAAAGCAAAGGAAGACAAGCTTTTAGGTTTGTTTTGGTCTGCTCTTCTGGGATAAAACAGCCTTATTTAATATCTGCTAAAAGCTCGGGGTATAGTCATCAGATACTTGCTGAGTTTGTTTTCGTGCTCGGTGATAATGGATGAACGGTGTACAGTTTTTAGAGCTTTTTAGTGAAAATAGCTGTATGGTTATATCAGCTGAGAGACTGTAAAAACTGTAAAGATGCACAGTGAAAACCCAAAACAAGCTAAAGGAATATAACACTTCCTATAACTGAAGGGAGTAACACCCCAAACATCTTCAAATACTGTTCTGATGCACACAGCTAGTATCAGGTAGAACACCTTTTTCCCTTCAGAGCTGCTCTAATGCTTCACGGCACAGATTCAACAAGGTGCTAGAGATTGTGGTCCATATTGACTTGATAGTATCACACAGTTGCTGCACAGTTGCATCCATGATGAGAATCTCCTGTTCCTCCACATCACAAAGCTGCTCTACTGATTTCAGATCTGGTGACTGTGGAGGTCATTTGAGTCCTCGTTTGTTTAGCCAGCAAACTATAGCCTCAGTGTCCTGAGTGTCATCTGCTGCTGCTGTGGCCCATCTGCCTCAAGCTACAAGGTACTGTGCATTCAGAGATGCTATTCTGCACACCTTAGTTGTAACCAGTGGTTATTTGAGCGACTGTTGCCTTCCTGCTAACTCAAAACATTCTCCTTTGGCCTCTGACGTCAACAAGGCATTTTCTCCAGGACGTTTTCCCTTCAGACCAATTCCTGTAAACTCTAGAGATGGTTTTGTGGGGAAAATCCCAGTAGATCTGCAGCTTCTGAGATACTCAAACCAGCTCATCTGGTACCAACAATTATGCCACGTTCAACCTGGCTGATGATTGTATATTAAGAAGAGTTCTTCAGCTGTCTGCTTAAAGATATAAGCTTTAAAATGCTATCATCTCTGACACTGCATAATGCAAATCTTTAAGCAGACGAGAGCAATCCTTCTGCCTCCGTAGTTATTGACAGTTGGACAAACGTGACCTTTTGAAGTTAATTAACCGCATGAGCAGCTCCCTAAGAGTGATGTTAAATTTCATGCTTTAATGTAACAACAGCATCTGTGGCACATCTATCATCATTTAAAAGCTAAGGGTCTGACGAAGTGCTCGTGCTCCAAGGCATGGACCTGCTTATGCAGCTGTGGCAGCACAAGCACATTTTAACAAGATCCCAATTAGGTTAGCTGCAACTTTTGCCTTTCTGCCCCCTTTATAAGCCGGGACAAACAAGGTTTTCATGTCGTTTTTGTTTCTTCAGTGTATCTGCTAGAAGAGCAACAGGCTGCCATGCTTCATGTTAAAGACCGGTACAGTGAATGACTGGCAAATGATTTGCAGCAAAAACGCTTTCTGAAATTAGCCTTTCTGTTTCTAGCATCTCGCTGATGTCCACTGGCAGACGGCAAATAGTTTACTGTCTAAAAAAGCCCACTGGTCCTGTCAAACCCAATTTGCAAATAGACAATATTTGTGCTAAGACGCTATGAAATCTACTTCATAAATCTATATGGCTCTTCATTTCCATGTTACGCTCAGCAGACACATCTAGGACTCCACACCACCCGCATTGCCATGGTTTAGATCCAATTTAAAACAGCTCCCTCTAGGCTATCCTGGTGAATTCCCTTTCTTCACTGGAAGAACCCGGCGAACTGTTAAGGCCATGTGATGTTCTGCAGACAGTTGGAAGTGTCACTTGTGCTGCGTTATCCTTCTCTCTTTCTCTGTCAAAGCTGAACAACAGTGGCAGGCATGACTCACTGAAGAGCTGTACTTTCTAATGACACAAGAGCGGAGGCTGAGTCAATCTGACCTGACAGTCTTGCATAAATCACGGGCCTTCGATTTAAGTTGCTTTGAGGAGTGTCAACAAATCCACAGGAGGAATATTAGGCTCTGCTGTAGGTAGGGACTCCGCCTCTGAGAACTCATTATGGGGTGTCTCCCTTCATGCTGTGCCAGGCTGTGTTGACTGAATTGCCAGGCTTATTTTGGATTCGCTGGCAGAAGCTCGCGTTTTAAATTCCCGGCTTGTGATAAGGCCTCCGACAGCACCCTAAAGACCATTTCAGGGGAAAATACGTGGATTTTTTAATGGCTAAATTTCTGGAGGTAAACTTCAGTACAGTACTTTGAATGTGATGTAATATAAAAAGAGGAGCCTCAGGTATGGAGAGAGGGGCTTGGGAGTGCAGCAATAAAGGCCATTAAATGATAATGCAGCAAGAATAAGTTCTCTTTGTAAGCTTTTATTCGTTTTGTTTAGAGTCTTTAGAGAAACTGATGAGAAGGCAATGTGGAGAGTGCTACTACACAGCATTTAGCTTCCAATCTCACAGTTAATCATTCCACTTGAAAGTGTTTCACAACAAAAGACTGTTTTCTTTTCTCTCCTACTTTGAAATCAAAGTAATTATATATTTTTTTCTCCCATAGGGACAAACAAGAAAGGCCTTCAAGCCCTAGTTTGCACAAGCGATTCACACGATCATGAGGCAAGGCGGCGACGATGCAGAGGTCTCAGGAAAAAAGAAAGAAAAGAGGGCCCACGTTTACAAAGACGAAAGCAGAAATCTCAGCTGGCACCTTCCAATACAGATGAGACTCACTTTTAATAACAAGCTCTGAATGCAACATACGAGCGTGACCAAATCCAGTTTATACAGTTTAGTCTCAATGGGGTCGTCTCATCAACTGCTATCATCTCCCTACACAAACCCCGCCCAATGCACCAACTGGATCCCATCCATTTAAATAATGCACAGCTATTAGTCATATTAAAGACAGGCAACATTTCAGCACAGCAAACTTTTATGGCTTCGGGCACTTATCTTCGATATTGGCTGCCACTCAAGAAAGGATGGAGCAATTTAATCAAATGTGAGAGATCTGAACACCAGGGAGGGCGCTTGTAAGACGGTTTCAACCGACGATCAAGAAGCGGGAAAGAGAAGTGTGTTATTCTGCTCCATCATTGGAGAGGAATTGTAGCTTTGCTACTTGAGGGCATGGGAGGGAGAGTTATAGAAAGCTGTTGGTTTATGTGTCTGTCAATGTCATGTCTTTTCAGGATCACAGTTCAAGGCAAACAGCAAGGATAAAGAGGGGCAGGGAGGGGAACTGGTACATTGGAGAGAGGGTGCTGGTAGGTCAACTGAGTTGACGCAAGTAGATATTGTGCTCTTCGGTGGTTTCAAGGATGAAAAATAACAGAATGTAAGATGCCAATAGGCCAGGGAGAGCATACTGTGGGTTTCTGTGCAAAAGGCTGAAGGTGTGAGACTGAGAGAAATAGGCTAACTTGATAAATGTGCAAAGAATTGGAGTCAAAATATGAGCAAAAATAATCTGTCCCCTCTTTCTTTTGGCTGTGGGAGCAGAAATTATTTTACTGGTACTGATAATTTTGCCACTGATAATGGCACTGAGGCGTTTCAATGTTAGCAGATGATATAATAATAAT
>NW_005187672.1:347291-361127 GCF_000239375.1 Pundamilia nyererei | reverse complement strand
ACAATGTAGCCGTCTTTGCAAACTTCAAACAGCAAACGGCCTCGATCTTGGTTCCACTTACCCGTGACTTCAGTGGAAATTTCAGATTCAGGATCTGACACAGACTGATTCATGTCCTACACAGTTCTTACAAGTTCATAGAAATTTCTGTTTAATTAGAACCAAGTGTTTGAGTTGATGATTGTCATTTTTATACAATGTTGTAATTTGTTTTAACTATTTTTTGATTAATGTTTTGTTTCTGTTACAATATTATACATTAAAGTATAATATTGTAACGGAAACAAAACATCAATCAAAAAATTGGTCTTTTTTTATTCGGGCTGGTCTTTTGGTCATTTAGGCTCTTTTGGATCTCCGGTGGTAAAGCTCAATAAATAATATAGGAGCCACCTTCCCATCCCTTTAGCGTGAAATTAAACCATTTTTCAAGCAGTGTGAAATATTGTTATGTAAAACTATCATGTAATGTAAAAACCCTGAGACGAATCTTCTTCTGGCGTACATGCAAGAAGTTCATCTTTGCTTTTCAGATTTTGCCTCCTAAATGGCAAACTAAGCAAACAAATCACACTGGTGAATAAGGGCATGGGAAAACCACTGATTCCAAGGATGTCTGAAAATGTATTTGCAGTGCAGATCTCTTAGTGCAGATCTCAGATAATTTTCTTTCAAAATTGCAACCACCCACAGACTTCTAAAGCTCCAGCTGGCAAGCAATCCTGAGGAGAACAGATTCTACCCCAGCAGGGGCCATAGGGATGCAGCAGGAGAGAGTAAAAGAAGCTCATTCTGTTGATTAAATTTAGTTGATTTAGCTGCTTGGCTTCTCCAGGGTGACTTGGAGCTCACAAATTATCAATCTTAAATGGTGGATCTTTACGAGATGGTTCACATTCCTTATAGACGCAATTTGTTTTAATACAGTTGTGCAAGACAAGAAGTTGATTTTTGTGAGTTCTCTTGAAAACAGACTGACTTCCACATCCAGGGAGTTTACGCTCAACTTGAGGCACAGAGGTAAAACACAAGTAATAAAAACAAAGTGTTAAAGGCTTTAATGTTTCAAGTAACAGCCTTTAATCGTGACAAGTGCGCTGCAACAACGAAACGTGATTTTTAATATGTAGCGTTTGCTTTGAGCTTTTTAACTGCAGAGGCCAAACAGATACAACCGGCACAGGTGCAATGACACCTTGTTTCAATCGTGTTACAAAATGTTACAAGCACTGACAGGACAGCCATAGGATGGGATGCCACGTTTGGTGTCGACACTGATAAAATAAAGCTTGAGGCTCAAGCCTTAGGATGAAACGACAGCTAGTTTTTTTTTCTGTTACCAGATAAAACGATTCTTCGTTTCGTTGGCAGGAAACGTTATTACAATTAAAAATGGTTGCACGGTGCACGTTTTGTGCTTTGTAAAAGGTTGCACGGATCTATGCACCAAGTCTGGTTTTCATACATTGGAGCATGGTCATTTAAAAGACCAATACGTGAGTCATATACTCTATGTCACTGATGCTTTCAGTTCACCCTGATCCAAGGCCTCCAACAATAAAAAAAGAAGGCACACGGTTTAAAAAGTTACTAGACAAAATCTAAAATCCACCTTCAACCCATTGGCAGCTGGGGCCCCAAAGACTCCAATATAAAAATAATACACACAAGACCAAAGTGGAGATGTTTGGCCATAATGTGCAGCACCACGTTAGGAACTAAACACAGCATAACAGCACAAACACCTCATACCGACTGTAAAGCACGGCGGTGGAGGTGTGATGAGTTGGGTTTGTTTTGCAGCCACAGGACCGGGACATCTTACACTCACAGGGTCGACCGTGAAGCCCTCTGAATACCAAAGTGTTTTAAGGTCAAATGCTAACTAACGCCCGCAAAACTCAAAGAACAACTGAAGCAACTCTGTAAGGAAGAGTGGGGCAAAATCCCTCCACGACAATGTGAGAGACTGATAAAGCAAGATGACATTAGGCTGCACTTGGTTTTTCACATGACTGTTCAAGAAAAGGCAGAAGCACTCCAGGTCTGTCAGTACTTACTCATATACTTTCAGCTTGTAACACTGGCCGTTCAAAAACAGAAATTCCCAGTCTGTTCCGTAGTCTATGGCCAACTTCTTCTGTAAGTCACTGAGGAAACCAAAATACACAGAAACACAGATCAGAAGCACATCTGAAGCTAGTTTTGGAAGTTAAAATACAGATTACATAAAGTTCCTCAGTTCCATCAGGAAAGACAACAAAACTCATGGTATTTTTAAGCAAATCATTTAAGAAGAAATCCATGAAAAATGATTTTTCAACTAAACCTGAACAGAATCCTTTTTATGTTTTAAGACAACACTCTTCAATTCAATTTGTTGTCACTCCCTGACAGGCTGCTTTAATAACTTCTGCATGGCTCACAACTGTGCTGACAAAGTAGCTTTATTTTCCTTGCTCCTTCTAGCGACTAACGTCTCAGATATTGTGCTGATGAGGTGGCCCGTTAAAGCCCATTTCTATGCAGTGTCTCTAATTATCCGAGCCAGTAAGGGCTGCTCTTCTTCGCTAATCGCAAATAAGGCAAGTGAGCCCTATCTCTAACAGCACACAGGCCCTCATTTCCATATTCATAACCCAGAATTGCTAATGGGGTTAACAAATGTTTAGGGAGGGTGATTGTTCCTCCCTAAACATTTGTAGGGGGACGATTCGGGGTCAGGAAAGCGTTGTGGGTTGCGTAACCGTGTGCGCGTGTGATTCTCGGTGGGGCAGGGGTCGTAACTTTCACGCGCAGTCAATTTTTGTGGAAATTGCTCTCTTCAGCGCAAAATGTATGGACTAATTAGAAGTAGACCTCGATATCATGTGACTTCTAAAAGGTATGAACGAGAAAAATGCGCAAGGCCGGGACACGGGGGAGAAAATCACATCCGAGTCCTCAAACACAAATGACAGTGAGTAATTTGGCTAGAGGCAATTAAAGCAAGGTGGACAATGAATAATTAGAACAAATGAAGTCATGCCAGCTCCTGTCCCCCTGCATCCACCCTCCTCCTCCTCCTCTCTCATGCAAGTGTTTGGTTGAGGGGAAAAAAGGCTGACCTTTTGGTAAGTGCCACCTCTGTAGTTGGCACTCCTCTCTCCCTACTGTAATGAACAGTTTGGGGGCCTAAGGGCCACAGAAGCTACTTATCAGCAATTGCTGGCTGGCTCTGAGTTCTGTGAAAACATCTGAGAGGGAGCAAAAGAAACTGTGCGTGGATTTTACTCCTCAGCTGTTGTAAGCATGACAGAAGAGCGAGGAGCAGAATAAATCCTATAAAATCGTTTTTTTTCTTTACTAAAAAGTAGTTGCAATTTCTCTCTTTAAAAAGCCAGAGAGGGTTGTGGGTAATTCCCAGCCAGACGGAGACTCTTCTGCTCACACTAAGTCAGAAGAAGACCACCCAGCAGAGTACAGAAGACAGCCAATAGTGTTTGTTTTTCTTCATTAGCATTAGCCTTAGGTATCACACAGTGCATATTCACCACAGTGCTTCTTTCCATACTATGTTAGCACAGAAGGATGGAGTCTATTATTAAGGCTTGGTGAAATTACAGTCACGCTCCTGCTTGCGATCAAAAAACAAAAACTGTGAGAGGCAAATGCCTCATCTGCAAAAAGTGCAAAATGTTGAGGATTTAGCCACACGTATGCCGCAGTAGGCGCTAACCTCTGCCTCTGTTGCTTTCTTTTTTAGCCTCACCTTATTTCCATGTTGACTGTCTCGTAAGCTTCTTCCACTTTCTTCAGATTGGTCGCCTCCCACTCTGCAGCTAGATAAAACAAAAGGTCAGACAAATTAACAATGCAGAGTTGTTGCATCTCAGCAGCTGTGTGTTGCCAAACAGTGGGCTCTTGGTGGATCTAAGACTGTGAGAAGAGCAGTGCTGCGCGTAAACAGGGAAATGCTATTTTCAGGTGCGCTAAGTGCCAACAGGCAGGCTTATTAGGCTCTTCACATTGTGCTAACTGAGACAGGGAGGAAAGAGAAGTCAGAGGGAGTGTTAGAGCAGCAAAGGTAGCTCACTTTATCATACCAAAATGTTCCAAGTATGACAAGAATTTCTGGGAAAATGAGTGTTAACAGAATCAGGATGAAGTATAATTCAACTCATGAAAAACAACATGTTTGTATCTGCCTAAAGTGGCTGATCTCTCTATAAAAATATAATTAATTAATGTATTTGTTACCACTTACTCACAGTGGTGTATGTCTAATTCCACATTCACATTCCGGAGTTCTCCTTTCAATCATGTTACTGTTACTTTGCAGCAAAATGCTTCAGTATCCTCACTAGTGAATAGCTTAGATTTTCTTTCTGTCAGTTTTTCAGGTGTTTTTCACCGAAAGCAGCCATGTGTTAAAGAAAGGTATGAGACATGTTGAAATAGAACTGGATAGACAATACCTTCCTCTGGGTTTCAGTGCATATCATAATTTTGCCCAAAACATCAGCGCAATCTGGATTTAGGTTACTGTTTTTTATTCTGCAATTTGAGGGGTTTTTTCACATTATCTTTTAGGATAATTGTAAAGTTTAAAAAAGAAACCTTTTGTGCTGTGAATGTTACATTTCCAATATGTGACCTGGTAAAACATAGTGCACAAAAGAGAACTGTAAAAACAATAGTGGGAGATAAACATTTAATGACACTGATATAACACACACAAAAAATCAACCTGAAAGACACTCAGGTTCTGCTGTGACCATGATCAAAACATCCTGTTGTGTGGAGCACTGGTTAAATAATTGACATTTACACACCTCTGAAGGCATCCTCGTAAAAGTTGGGGGGGAAATCAACACAGTATAGCATCACGATATTTTGCCTAGCAATATTGTATGGACACAGGGACGCAAAATATTAGTATTTTCTTAAATACATTAAAATACTCTGGGAATAATACAAACATGCACCACTACAGTAACTGCCAACTTGACCCCATATCAGAGTGCAGCTTTTAGTGATAATTCTGTATGCTTGAAAATCTCATTTTGCTGTACAAAAATAACTGAACTTTATTGGATAAAAAAGATATTGGCAAAGTTTAAAATTAAGGACATAATTTGATGGCCACCCTTCCACTGACACCATTTCTGATGAGGCTTCAGTGAACAGTAGATGGATTAACTGTTGGACCAGATCACAGGCAGTAAAAAGACACTGACATAGCTTTCTAGGTGGAAAAATGAAGCCAATGAAGACCCCATGATGGCGACAATTATGGTTGGAAATACTTCAATCTGATAGAAATCTATGGGAATATGGCTTTCTGATTTGACCCCTGCAAAAAGTTCCTGTTGAGTTGATAGTCTTAGTCATTCATTCTGTGTCATACTGAAAAGAAAACTTAAATATCTTGATCGTGGCATGTCAAACACATCTCCCTAGTCAATGAGCAAATGGTTTCTAATTCAGATCCACTCTTCCATGTCCCATCAGTTTTTTTCTCACAACTAAGTATGTGATAGCAAAACTATATCAAAACGGGAATTCAGAAAACAAGGGATAATACAATACCCATCTCTTATCTGCTATCTTTCTTTTTCTCTAAGGACATGACTTTCAGATACTGTTCAACTACTGTAGAGAGGTTTTTAAGCCTACTACTTCTCCTTCTGTCTGCCTCAAACTTTTTTATGGACATAATGGACAACAAGACATTCTGGTTGAACACCTGGGAATCACCTTGTTGGTGCAAAAATACTATTTCACATTTGTCAGGCTGGATTACATTTTTGTTTCCCTGGAAACAAAATAGAAAAGGGAAAATACCACAGGTAACACATACAACTTCACACACAAGCACAATGGACTCAGTAAAGAAAAAGCTAATTCTGTTCAGCAGGCAGACATAGAAATTGAATTACTACTCAAAAATAAGGAGCTAAAATACACATACAACATATAGAAACGTATCAAGATGAAACAGACTATGACATAACCTTGTCTGAGGTCACTATTTGTCAACTGCCCCTAAGAGTTTGTAGCCTCCCATGGAAATGATAGCTTAGTCACATGTTTAAAGATGTCTGTCTTTGTATAAAGACACGCTGATTGCTCTAAGCCTTTTTGGGAAGGTTTCCAGAACTCTCTCAAGAGCCACGAGGAAATGCAACATCAGCCTCAAATATAAAATCTCCAAGAACCCAACTTCATCTTCTTAGGTTCCAGTTAGGATGTTGTTGAAGCAAAGCCCATCTTTTCCCTGAAAATGATCTTCTCTCCCCTTTTCAAGGACCGTTTTGCTTGAATAGCTCAGGGAATAACAATGGTTTATCCTTCATAGGAAGAATGCGATTGGAAGTGAGAGTTTTGAGGTTGGAGGAAATTCATCCATCGATTACTGATGCAAAACTGAGACAAGTTTTATTTATGTTGTGCAAACAATGACAACAGTTGCCTCAAGGTGCTTTATATTCTAAGGAAAAGACCCCACAATAATCGTGAGAAATCCCAACAATCAGACCACCTCCTGCAAGTACTTGGTGACAGTGGGAAGGAAAATCTCCCTTTTTACAGGATGAAGCCTCTGGCACAGTTTATCTTCATCCTTTGTCGATCTGGACAGGACAAAGACACACTGTAGAAGAGAGCCAGTGTTTAATAATCTATACAAAGTGAACTGGAACCAAAAGTTCAACACTGAAAAGACCAGAGACACTACCAAAAGTACCAAAAAGAGATTTCAACGTGCCACCAACCTCCTTTTCTTGTGGAAAAGAAATGGGCTGTTTGGAAAATTTGTGAAAATGTATCAAATAACTTCTACTTTCATGCTACGATAATAAAATAACTAAAATAACTGCAGACAACAACAAACTTCTTTTGGTTGCACTGCAACACTTAGAGTGAAAGAAAGTGCAACTCGCACACAGACACACACACCACACGTCCGCAACTCCTCGACACCACCTGCCCTCCTCCAAAAACACTCAGAGACTTTGAAAGTAGGCAGGTATGTTAATGTGAAGTGACACCTGCTCACTGGCTTCGAGCTACAAGTGAATTTATCAGGACGTGGTTTCAGTTCCAGTCGGATCCTTTCACAAAACGGTCGGTAAAACCCAAAATAACGTGCTGATGGGCTGATGGGCACCATGACAACATCTCAAAAGTTTAAAATTTTTATTAAAAATACCCAAAACATATTGTTCCCAAATTGTAGAAATACAGAAATAATATTTCATAGCTTCCAAGAGCCTTGAACAAACGTGTGATGTGCATATAAAATACTTGATTTAAGCCACCAACTACGTTTTGGGGAGGGGGGGGGTGGATCTGTTTAAGGAGGCGCTGACACCCCAGTGAAAGTGTAAGGGAATCATTTAATTAGTAAACCATAGTGTCTCTGACTGAGCATGAACAAAAGGGGCTGAAGAGCTGAAAAGGAGATAAGATGGCAGACAATAGAAGTGACAAGACTCCCGTTTGACTAGTGCTGATGGACACGGGGATTTACTGGGGTTTCTGTGAGTGGACGGGTTCGTCTCTGACGTCGAAGGAACTCTCTGGGGCCCGGTGCCGTGGCAACAGAAAGGAATGTGTTTGCAGTGAGGACCGCGTGTGAGAAGCTGTGACAGCCCTGGCCTGAATACCAATTAGGATGTTCCTTGCATGTGGTCTCAGCTGGTTGCCCCTGCCTCCCCCCCCCTCCCCTCACCTCACCCCACACACACACATCCACCCACCCCTACACACATAATTCCCTCAGCACCTATTTCTTGCCAAACCTAGTACAGATGTGATATGTCTAAGAGGCAAGCTGTGATTTACCATGCTGTAATGGCTATTTTTATAGCACCACGATGGGGAGATCTCACTTTGACTCACCCCCAAACCCCTCGTACTCTTTCAGAAAATCGCAGCCTCACACACAAAGCGCGGTCTCTCAGCCTGCTCCTACTCTCACAATCTCTTGCCCTGTTTCTCTCTCTCTCACATACAAACACGCGCAGCAATCATCAAGCTCAGCAATGACAAAAGGAGACGCAGAATCCCGAGAGGGTGACATTTGACCCCCTTGCCGCAGCCCAGTTGTATATGGAGAGAGGAGGGGAAAAGCAGCCAGGCGTACAGAAGCACCCAGAGCAGAAAACACAGGGAGCACAAAGCCTACTGAACGGTTTCTGCACCCGTCAGGCCCGACATCACCTGAAGCCAGCGTACAGTACGCAGAAAAGACCTCAGGTTTAATTATTGCAATGATTAGATCAGCAGTCACATGATCACATGGGTGTAATTGCATCATAAGTGCAAGTCTGAATTTAGGAATTGCAACGCATGGGTACAAATGTGTAAGAAAAAGGGGGAAAAAAGCTTTCTCTGCAATAGAAAAACATACAAATCGAAGCTAAACTGACCGGTGACTGACATTTTTCCACTTCAGCAAGTGTGCTGTACTTCACTAGGAGCTGTCAAGAGAGGCTGTCAAATCACAGAGGCCGTGTACACAAATAGAAGAGGAGGAACGCACTGCATAGTATAGTCTTCCGACCAAACTCTCCCGTGTATTCGTACCTTAAGCCCAGAAGAACGGAGATGTTTTGTTTACATGTGAGCGGATCAATAGGCAAGGCGTTTCTTCTGCAGCTCTAAGAAAAGAAGCCGGTGCAGCATGCGAGCTGCAGCCGGGCTCAACAAAACAAAGGCGCTGCAGCGAGGCCACCCTTGAACCCCGCGCTCGCGCGAGCAGCCAACACCTTCAGCGAGATTATGTCGGCTAACAGGCAGGAATGTAGGAGTTTGTTGTCTGTAAAAGTCTGCTCTTTAAAATAAAGACTGGCAGCATGCTTAAGCTCTCGCATTGATTCCTTTTTACTTTCCTTTATAACCTCTTTTGCTCCCCGCCATCTATCATCCAACCCCCCCCAACCTTTTTTTTGTATTTTCATTTTGACTTTAACATTCTCCTCGCCTTCAATATTTTCAGCTTGAGCTCCTGAGAGTCTTCCTGTCACCCTCGCTACCTCCCCCTCTCTCCGAGCTCCATTTTTCTCGGTTTTCTCTGCTCGGGTAAAGAACTCGTTCTGACTGCAGAGAGGGGAGGATGAAAATATAGGTTGAGGATCCCTGTAATGAAATGTTTATGGCAGGTTGTAACAATGAACAAGAGACCTTTCAGATACCGTCAGCTGGGCTGTGATAGCACTAATAGCCACCTGCTGGAATTGAACGCGAGCGCCTAGGGGAGCAAATTACTCTGTTTTCCTTGAAGTGAAAATGTTATCAAAGTTAATTCAACAAAGGTAATAAGAGAGGCATGGCTTAATTTAAAAAAAAACAAAAACCTGAACAAATGTTTGCATTTTAATCGCGCACAGAGCTAACATTTGTAAGCCTTTAACTATAAGTTTAAGTGAAACACACTTTTAAACGTTATATTTCTCTCTCTTTATCCGTCCAAATCCCACAAATGATTGTGAAACTGCAGCACAGGCTGCTGGGAGTTGAGAAGAGGTCAGTCTCGCCCCCTGCATAATCGTTGTGTTGGAGTGTCTGATTGTATTAGGGTTGAGTGAATAACAGTAGCTGGCAGAAATAGCATCATGTTTTGAACTATCAGTGCAATTCATAGCCTTGTGACTGACTCAGTTTGTATTCATTCTCCCACACTCTCCTGCACCTCTTTTTTTTTCCTCCGCAGTGGTTGAAGGACAGGCGCAGCGTCACGGCGAGCACGTACTAAAATTAAGAATGGATCCATTCGCTGGCCAGCTGTCATCATACCAAACGACTGAAGCCAACACTGCAGATTGATGACTGAGAGGCAGTCAGATGTTTTAGCTGTAATGCTTAGAAAAAAAAAGCTGCATTATCTGCTGTACCTAAACAATATGTAATATAAATGGATCAGATCGACTTACAGGTCTTACAGCTTTAATGTAACCGTAAACACTGTGCACGAGTTAGTGCTAAGACGATTGCAGCAGTTTATTATTAACACCTAGTGTATCATAGTTAATATATGAGTTGTTGTGAGTTAAGTAAGCACAATCAGTCCATATACAGAAAAGGCAATGACCTTGTTTGACAGATGAGACCAATAACACTTAGATTAAATCACAGTAACCTAAAAGTCTCTAAGTTATAAGTAGAAGAATCAAACAAAGGTACAAAACCAGGTAAGCCAAGAGGCATTTAAATGTCAAGTCTGCTCAAATACGGCAAAAATCATAATTATTTGGGTCACAATGAGATTATTAGCTATTAAACCTTTTCAAAATAACAAAATTGTCCTTATAATTTAGCGCATTTCCTTAAACTTTTATTACACTTCAACTGCATAAATAAAGTAAATGAATGTGAAGTAAACCTAGCACAGCCTGGCAGGGAGTCAATTTTGATTTTTATGGATATGAGAAAGGAAGTGTGTAAAAAGTACTCCATGACAGACTGTGGGACAATAATTGCTCTGTCTTGATTATATTGCCTTAATTGGTGGAAGGCAGAAATTTTAATTGAAATTAAAAGCCCATTAATTGCACAGCCTTATTAGACAGCATTGCTCTCACAATCAGTATTACGCACGAGTGAAATGGTTAAAATGTACAACTGTACAATTAATGCATTCAAATAGGCCTGCTGCGTTTCCTGTCATATATTTGTATACGTATTCTGCTACAATGGTGGTTGCTGATGGTTAACATGGGCAAAGTAGCCCTTTGAGCCAAAAGCTTCACGCTGCTCTAAACACTCAGTTTACAGCAGTTTTTCCACTCCTGGCTCTTTCTGAGCAATGAATCAGTACGAGCCAGGAGGATACTCAAAAGTAAAAATAAAGAGCTGGGAATGAGCAGAAGGGGTCTCCTTTAAAATCATGTAGGTTCTTGGATTAACAGTCCTGGACAGCTTGAAGTGGAAGCAGGTTTTGCATTGCCTAGTTTAATGGCTCGCATCAGCTAAGCAGTCAATGTTTCCTGGTAGTTTTAGAGCATTCACTGTCAAACCAAACAAGTTTATCACCAAAAAGAGGACTTTTTTTTTTCTGTCACTGTAAAACTGCAGAACCAGAAATGAGGAAAGCGTCCGGTTAACAGCTTCATATTCAGCTAAAACCACGACAGTGGGGTCAATCTTCTCACCCAACTATGAGCGAGAAAAATGTTAAATGCACAGCACGTTTTACAATACGAGATATTGATAGTATAGCGTTCGTATAATAGCGCTTAAGTGCATTTAAATGCAGCAATCAGGGTCTGGCGCTCCCATAATCACGGCGATGCGTAATCACTGTTTAACATTTAAACGGAGAAGGGGGCCCAGTGAACAGAATAAACAGCCTGTGTGGAGTGAGTTCGCTCTGTAACAACTGGGTGCTGTTTATGAATATGTATGATGTAACAAACGCCTAGGAGCTGACCTACTTCTGTGTCTCCTCTGCTCATGACTTGGTCCCCTTCCGGGGTAACTCTGTCATCTTGCAACATACTGTAATAGCAGGAAGCATGCGACTCCCATGTACAAATCAACATGCACCCGTTTGATGGTTTTGCAAGTGATAATCACCGTCTGTTGAGGGAAAACGCTTCAATAGGTGGCTGTGCAGCCGTAGGAATATTCAGGACCTGGCGATGTTGGGTCTTTTTATCCACTCCACACACACATTAACCTGGGCTTTCACAAGTTTCTGCTCACCGAAATGTGAGCAGAAACATCAACAAGCATCCAAATTGCGTCACAAATGCAAACGGCTGACGTTTGGATGTTTACTTAAACAGTCGTGTCACGTGAATAGGCGGGAAATGCAGGGAATGGAGTAAATGTGTGACGGACAAGTAAGTACGAGCAGACAAAAGAGAGCTCTCGACATAACTGGGGCTGCACACTGGAGAGCACTTGTCTGCACAATCTCATAAAATATCTTTACCCAGGATCATCTTGGTATGGTGCCAAACGCGGTTAGCTTCAGGAGCTGGGAAAGCACACAAAAAAAAAATCTATTTCAGACAACGCGAGAGACAGAAAGCTGGCAGCTGCTCAAATCAGACTTCCAACATTTGATAAGTGAAAACGGGCTAATTTTGTGCATCCCTCGAACGGTTGCAGTCCAATACATTGCTCCCGTGGCTATGAAAACGCACGGGCGAGGCCGAGCGAGGGGTGAGAGGCAAATCGTTTCAACCTCTCGACAGCTTAATGGAAGAAGAGGAAAAAAACGCAGTAGTAACTCATTCTATGGCAGAAAGGAAGCCCGGTGCACTTTTTCCACCCCGCTCCTCTCTCGTGTCGATCGAGCACTCGAGGTGAGACAATTACGCCTCAAGGACGCGTCAACCTCGGTTGGGGTCAGAGGTCGCCGCGAAGGCAACCCACCCTCCCCTCTGATTCTGTTTAACATTTCACATCTAATATAGGAAGTGCTGAACAGACCCTTAAATTAAGATCAGCCCTCTGCTCTCTCACAAACTGAACCTCAGCTGCCTCACAAGCCAATTCATTTGCTGAGAGTGCTGAGACGCATTGGCTTTAAAAAAAATGAAAATAAAATAACTGGTCACCCCAGCGTGGACCGAGGGACACTGTGAAGCGTTCGCACGTGGGAGACTGAAGTGTAGGAGTGCAATTTATATAAAGAGCTGTTATGCCCGTGGCTCTAACACGCGATTAATGTTAAATAACGAACCTAAAGAAGAGCGCTTGGCGGGTATTGTTAGTGTTTAATAAGAACACAGTCTTCTAGATTTCAGTAGGTATGTGGTCCAAACACGCTCATATTCCTCTCTCTTTTATCGCGCCCGTGAAAGTTTGCTATTTTTAGCGACGCCCTCATATCTGTAGATGCAACCTTGCTAAATTAGATCAAAGTGAACCCTGCCTCACAGTACTCTTATATGTTAAGCTAATTTGTTTACTACAGCTACTAAGGGCGAACATCTAAACAAGTTGACAAAAATAGCACCCTGGATCGAAGAGCTGTGACTTCACGCGCCCTGAGGATGTCAGAAAAGCCTCTCCACGCATTTGAGGTCACGTAACGGGTGATTGTTGAGTTTTCGCAGGTCGTGTGGAAAGCTCTCTCTGAGATTGTGGTTGTTCCGAGTTTTTGGTTGGGTCACTTGGTGGATACAAAGTTTGAGCCCGAGCATGATTCTGCCAGAGGTTTCTTTCTGTTAAAAAGGACGTTTTTCCTTCCCTCTCTCGACAAGTGTTTGCTCATAGGTGGTCATTAGTTTGTTGGTGTTTTCTCTCTGTTATTGTGGGGTCTTTACCTTATCATATAAAGCACCTTGGGGCAACTGCTGCTGTGATTTGCTGCTATATAAATGAAACTGAATTGAATTGAACTGTAATTGAATTGAAAGGAGGAGGTGAAGGAGGATGGCTCACCGAGAGTATTGCCACAGTGCAAGGTAGACCACCTTGTCTTAGCAGCATCTCCACTACCATCAATCTGGGATATAGAGCAACAACATGACACACATTTAATAAAGTTAGTGTCTTGATGTAAGCTAAGATCAACCACATCAAGATCTGGGTTGTTTACAAGCTCGGTTAAACATTTGTGATGACATGAAGTGTTTGAGGTCATATAGATGAGATCAAATAAAGCAGGGTCAGTGGTGGAGCAGTGGCTCTGGGTTTGAATCCACTGAGCAGCTGAGGTCGCTCTGTGTGGATGCTTTTTAGCTTAACTGGTGATTCTTAATCCGGTCGTTAAGTAATGACGTGACGAATCCTACTTCCGGGCCTAAAGTAGTCTGCGTTTAATATGGCTTTTGTGTTGTTAACATGTTTAATGTTTTGTATTTTCTTCTATTTAATCTCAAAAAGCTCCTAAAACAA
>NW_005187672.1:342889-346126 GCF_000239375.1 Pundamilia nyererei | reverse complement strand
GAGGTTTCTTCCTGTTAAAAGGGAGTTTTTCCTTCCCACTGTCGCCAAAGTGCTTGCTCATAGGGGGTCATATGAATGTTGGGTTTTTCTCTGTATCTATGAAGCGCCTTGAGGCGACTTTTGTTGTATATATATGTTATATATATATGTTATATAAATAACATTGAATTGAATTGAATTGACTGTTGGTGTGGATGTAAGCACGAATGGTCGGCTGTCTGATAGATGGTGATTGTATATGCTTTGATAGTTTCATATCTATTTCAGAGTGCAATGTCATAGCCATGGAGCGAACACTGCTGGAGACTAAAGTTACATCTGGGTGTCTGGGGCCTGGGGTAACAAATTAGCATGTTTTGAACAAAAATGTTTGTTTCCACTGCAGGCAAACGCCGACATTTTTAGCACATTGTTATTTATATCCACAATTACAGCTGCAGCGCAAAATGATGCATTTACATTAAGGTTACCTTTTTCAGGCAGGGCCTGGCTGAGGTGAAGGTGTGACAGTAATAGCTGTCCCATTATTGATGGCTGGGAACAAACAGAGTTTCGGGTTTATTTACTTATATATTTTATATTTATTTCAATAAATATGAAACTAGGTTAGGGTTCAGTTTTAGGCAGAGAAAGCACAGCAAAGTTATTATCCACCCAGAGCAGGAGAGCAACAGCTGCTGTTTTAGTATGCCAAAACCACTTGGAAAAACTACCCAGTGACCCACAGCACGCTATAATAGTGGAACCAGTGAAAATAATGGAAATGTACTCACTTGTGTTCATAAAAATCATTTGCCTGTCACAGCAAAGGCTTTTTTTTAAACATATTGAAATATGTATTACATTAGGATTATGAGTCAATGTGCCCTCGAAAGAGAGATATTGCACTTAGTGGTTTTTCCAGATTTAATAAAGATAACACGAGTGCTTGCTTAAAAGGGAATCTTCCTTTTCCCCCCCCTCCTCCATCAGATTATGTAATGTAAAGTGCCCTAAGATGACTAATGCTGTAAATTAATGCCATTCAAAAACACAAGTATTAATCTGAACTAAGGAGAAAAGAAGTTTTGTGTAGTTTTGGAGAAAACTCAACCACATAAAGAAAAAATAGAGGACTCCAGTGATCTGTGTGCTCCACACTTGCTCGGAGCACACAGGAGGAGATGGTGCAGAAATGTGGTCAACCGAAACCGCAGCGCCCTGCTAGACTGTCAGCGGCACTCCCCCTGCCGTGGCCCGCAGTGAGCCGAAGTACCGAACAAAGAAAATCCCACTGACACCTCGGGAAAACACCACTGTGCCTGCATGAAGATTGAGTCTGGGAGCTAGAGCAGTGGCAAATCTGCTAACTGATACCCATTTAACTGGCAGGATATGAGCTGGGTGCAAAAAAAAAAAAAAGGCATCCAGAGTGGCAGTTAGCAGCTTATAATCTGTGGCAGACATAGACTCTGCTTGCTGTAAGTGGCTACTGGGCAGCTCAATCGGCAGAGTGGCCCCGAACAAGCAGCATTAGCACTGCGGATCGCACTGCGGCTCTGTGAGAAACAGATGAAGTAGCACAAAGGTCGGCGCCCACAAGAGTGAACGCAGTCAGCTTACAGCTCAGCAAAGACCGACTGAAACAGGCCGGGTGGTGATAGCACCGCGGACAGCGCCAGTTTGCAACCGTCTACGTCAGCACCATGGAGAGTTCTCGCTGAGCACACGCCAAGGAAAACAGACCGCGCAACTCACTGAACTACACTCACAATATAATGTCACTGCAGATAAAGAGTCTAGACACTTCTGGAGTCACACCACATGTGACCTGAACATTTAGGCTGCGTCTGACATAAACAAAAACAACAGCAAAAAACTCCATCCTGTCCTTAAAGGGAGTCATTTCTGGAGACACAACTGCACTCCAAGCGGTGCTGTGATAACGTCCCTCCAAAGGGGACTTTTTCAGGACATGTCAGACAAATCTGTAAACGAAAAGGCGAGCGGGGAGGGGAGGCAAACCATGCGCGCGCACACAACTGAGACAACTGAGGGAACAACAAAGAGAAGCTGCAAGTGTGACAGAGGTAGCCTGTAGAATAACAGCGAGTATGGGGGAAGGGGGGTGTTAGTGTGCGTTTTTCTGGTAGGGGATGGGGGATTGGCATTAAGAAGCCCGGGAGATGTTTTTCTGGAAAGTGGCTGGTTTGGAGAGGCAGCAGCTGCTGTTGGACTAAACTGAGCATCAATGACTGTCTAATCCAAGCGAGGCCACTATCAGCACAGCGAGGGCGCTGCCGAGCAGCAGCTCCACCAGCTCCAACGTGCCCGAGGAGGGGGAGGGAGTAGACGCAGACAAGCCCGGTGACCTATGGTCTTCCTGCAGGCGACAGCTTCTTGCAAATAAGCTATATGCATTTATATGTGTGCTACTGCATGTGTGTGTGCGGCCCTGACACGCAGCTAGCTGCACGCTGCATCGGTCGGTCTAATCAGGGGGAAAGAGGAAGAGGGAAGAACGACAAGTGTGAGTCAAGTCGTCACGCAACGGCTGGCGATACACTCCGGGATAGCTCTCACCAGCCCCGAAGCGCAGCTCTTTATAGCAGCGAGCTCGCTTTTGACACACTCTCACAAAAGCACACAATGAGAGGATGATGACACTGCACCTGCATTTTCATCAGCAGGAGCAGAAATGGATATTTTTGCAGGATGGACATACACCGGCCAGCTTTCAGATCAGTGTTGGAGAACTTTCAGGCTACACTTCATTGATTTATGAGCCAAACAGTAAAAGTAGAAAGTCCTAGGCTTGTACGCTAATGCGGGATTATGTAATTGCTAAACTTTTGCATCATGTTAAGTCTCTGTAACCGCGCCAGTCATCAGTTTCAAAATACACAAGTGCTTTAGCTTAACTATTCTATCTTTATTCCTCAAAGGGGCTTTTTCCCTTTTTTCCAACACAGACCCATCTGCCTCATTTACTTTTACAACCGTCCTCAAACCCCAGTGGGATGAGCGTGTTACCTCCTTCTCTCCTGGCAGTGTCACAATTATGATCAAAAGCTCCCTGTATGTGCGCGTATGCATGCTTTGTGTGTGTGTGTGTGTGAGGGACAAGTGTGGACAAAACAAATGGTGAAGCCAACACCAAACCCTCTTGTGTCACTTAATTATTTTCAGTGCTCCAGATGCTGTCTCTGACTGAGTACACAGCTTAAGACTTTGCTCAAGGCAGTGCTTTGCGAAGGC
>NW_005187672.1:278480-337879 GCF_000239375.1 Pundamilia nyererei | reverse complement strand
GGTCACGCTCAGTTGATTTTTCTAGTCGGCACACTCATTTCCTCCATTACGCGCTGGCTCCATTACCCGCTGGTTGCTTCCCAAACAAACACACGTGCGGCTTGGCACTTGTGCTGTACGTAACAAGTCACGTGACGTGACGCTGCGGCTGTGATTGGTTCGGCTCTGCGCTACTTAATTTGGATTGGCTGACCTTTTTCTTTTCTTTTTTTTTTTAAGAGGACAAGAGCGGCGAGGTCTAGCGCGATAGCTTAATTTCTCTATCGAGTAAAAGTTATATCGCGATACATATCGTTATCGTTCTATCGCCCAGCTCTACTTCTGCATGAGGGAAAACCTGGTCGCTGGACATTTTCATGAAATGTCTTCAAAGCATGAAAAGAAGGCAGCTGGACCACTAGCATTTTATTTTGTTTGTTTGCTTTTACCTGAGACTGTCCACAAGTTGTTCTGGAAGTGAAGAAGTCTCTTGGCTGAGAGGCGCTAGAGAAGCCCATCTGCCTTTTTTTCAAGCTATCACGACTACCATGATGTGAATGACTGAGAACCTAGACTGTCATCTAAGAAGCTGGTATCACCATTAGAGGTGGGCGGATAAAGTAACAGTATGAAATTCAGTATGATACCGGCCCTGAAGTTACTCGGTATTGGACCGATACCAGAATCTGCAGTGTCACACACCACTTCTCTCTGCAGATAAGTCCTGAACAAAACCATCCAATCATTTGTGTTGTCATCATGTATCCCAATAGCCCTCTTGCTGAGACACACCAAGCACCATTAAACACACAGGCATGCAGTCATACACACTAAATTAGCCACACAAGAACCCTTCCCATGGGACAGAAGAAATAGGGGATGGGAGGTGGCAGAGGGTATATCCAATCACTGAAATCAAGGCAGCTGACTGGTGAATAATGAATATAAATTGAATGCTCTTCACTTGCATCGCCGTGCACGGCTTCAGTGAGTGGGAGACGGAGCTGATACACAGCTATTGACATGATGGGGTGATTGTGGGGTGTGTTTATACATGCTTAAGATAGGACTGTATTATTGTCTGTCATTTTGTCTGCTTCTTTCCTTTATGGCTTTCCAGTGTATCTGTGTGTGTGTGTGTGTGTGTGTGTGTGTGTGCGCCAGTCTGAGTGTGCGTATGTGCTTCTCCGTGTCTGTGAATGAGCCCTATTGACATCCTCTACTGTGACCCTCTGACTCCTGACAACTCCAATCAGTAGGATGAGTGGGAGGTGCAGGGAGGCAGTGCGAGTCCACAGCAAACTGCTATGTTGAGGGTGTGTGTGTGTGTGTGTAAGAGAGGAGTCAGCGTGTGTGTGTGCGTGCGTGCGTGTGCGAGCAAAGATATAAGAGGTTTGCACATAAATTGGTCCTATCCAGGTACAAATTCAGAAAAGGCGAAAAAGTTTGATACTCATGTGATGCACTGTTTTGTACATACTGCAGTTTAAGTTGTTACACTGGAGGTAATGGTGAGTCTAGATTCACTCTAAGCTTTATAAAAATTACAACACATCATTTTTCAGTTTTATCTGACAAACTAAAATCTAAAACGTGGAGATTTTGAAGTAAAGCGGAGCTACCCGCAGGCAAAGTCGTCGGCTCCGAGTCTGACATCATGCAATATGTCACCTCCTATTATGCTGGCAATTATCTATTAGCACCATTGCTTGCACTGGGGTTTGTGAGAGTCACATGCCAAACAGTGTGACCTGCCATTTTCTATCAACAAGGTCCAGATTTAGATTCCACATTAGTCCCTGCATGATGCCAGGCGCCTGTGTGAATGAGGGAGAGGAAAACCGTTGCACTTTGCTTAACACAAACACAATCCCAGATGGTTTTCTTCTCTGCTCAAGAGGAGAGCGAACCTGACGCTGTTCGCACACACGTATGTGTGATATTTAACACACACCCCGAAAGGGAAAAGAAACACACACTGTCATTCTCCTCCAGCCGGATAAACCGTCATTCAGTCTCCTGTTATCCTGGGGAAGATGTGACTATACAGATGTGTCGCTATTTCCTTTCTTTTAATCTCTTTATTAGTCTGTAGAATGGCATTGGGCTCATTTCAAGGCGCAACTCTGACAATGCTGGCAGGATAGTCTCTTACAGTGTGTGATATATCTTTTTGTTGTCGGGCATTACAGCCTCGCTATCAGCACGCTAGTATGCTAACTAGCAGGTAGCACTGCATTTGGCACTTTCTAGGATAATTGTTCTAATTCATGCTTTTACTCAATCAGTAACTATAAACAGGTAGCTTTGCAGTGCATGTCATTGCCAGCAGAAACACTAAAGGACAGTTTGTCTTAAAACCACACAATAAATAAATGAGTCTGCAATCATGTTTTCTGTTCTGTGTCCTGTTCTTTTTTGTATATGTGTGTTTTTTTTGCTGCTGATAAAACCAAATTTCCCCTTGTGGGACAATTAAAGGATTATTCTATCTAAAATGAACGTATTTGGTGAAGTTTGATGTCATTATTTAATTGTGTTAACCAAATGTAATTAGTATTCCAAACCAACAAGTTCTTAAACCTTCCAGCTGAATAGTCTAACAAGCATGTTGGCTAACCAGGCCTTGTTCTTTATCCTCCTCATCATCTTGTACTGCCAGCCTCATGCCCGAGCTGCCTAAATCAATATTAAGACTTTTTGAGGTCCTGTGACCACCCTGGGTCTATCTTACTTGTTATCAGTACAAAATTCAAAAGCCAGCATCTATCATATGTACATGGGGGGAATTATTTTTTGAAACCCATCTGAATTTGTATGTTTGCTCACTTACAAAGGACTGACAAGTCGTTATTATGATATTGTCATAGAGAAAGACTAACCAAAACACACTACATACAAGTTATAAATTGTTTTGCATGTCAATGAGTGAAATATGCACTTGATCCCCAAACAAAACATGACTTAGTACTTGGTGGAGAAACTCTTGTTTCCCAAGCACAGCAGTGAGATGTTTCTTGTAGTTGGTCTTGAGGATTTTGGTCTACAAAAACTCTTTATGCTTCAGGTTTCTTGGCTCAACTCCCTCCACAGATTTCCTATAAGATTGAGGTTTGGAGACGGGCTAGGACACTCCATGACCTTCTTTAGTCACACCTTTGTTGCCTTGATGGTATGTTTTGGCTCACTGTCATGCTGGAAGACCCATCCATGACCCATCTTCAGTGTTCTGGCTGAGGGAAGGAGGTTCTCGTCCAATATTTTAAAGTACATCCAACAGAAAAACAGCCCCAAAGCACAACATTTCCACCTTCGTGCTTGAATTTGGGGATGCTGTTCTCTGGGTTATTGTCAGCATTTCTCTTTCTCCTAACACGTCGGGTTGGGTTGACGCCAAATAGCTTGATTTTGGTTTCATCTGACCACATCACTTTCTCCCAAGCCTTCTCTGAATCACTTAAATGTTTAATGAAAAACTTAATACAGGCCTTTATATTTTCTACTCTCCAATTTTATCAGTCTGTGTGAATTGTAGTGAACTGGCAAGAGTGGCACATGGTGTGGTCTTCTGCTGCTCTAGCCCATCCACTTCAACGTTCAACATGTTGTGTGTTCAAAGATGCTCATCTGCATACGTTGGTTTTATCAAGTGGTGATTTGAGTTACTGTTGCCTTCCTATCATCAACATCTTACATTAACAAGGCGTTTTCATCCAGGGAACTGCTGCTCACTGAATATTTCCACTTTTACCGACCATTCTCTTTGTGTGGAAAAATCCATCCCAGAAGGTCAGCATATTGTGAACTACTCAGACCAACAACCGTATCACATTCAGAGTCACTTAAATCACCTTTCTTCCCCAAAGTGATGCTTTTTTTAACCTAACGCATATACAAACGAGTCATAAAGATGATGTCTTTTATGAAAGAAGGCCAGATAAAAGCCACATTCTGCACATGGTACACTTAGTGTGATACATAATTAAATAAATAAAAAATCTGGGTGCTAAACCTACAGCACTAACATGTTAGACTCCGAAAATAAGTCCACACAAACTGTTAAAATCCTTCATCAAGCTAAATCATAAACATTTTGCTTTCAAAACTACAATAGCTGGGCTCTTTAGTCCCCAAGAGCTTACAGTGTTGATTAAAGAGGAGGTGATGCAACATGGTGGTAAACAGCTAGCATTAAATTTTAGCCAATTTTAAAAAACACAAACAGACAAAAAAAACCAAAACAATATAAGTTTTTGGTTGAAATATTACTTTTTTATATATTTCCAAATAAATGCTAGATTTGACTTATTTCCAAATCACTGCATTGTGTTTTTTTAATTTACATGTTTAAGAAACAGGGCTGCGTAAATCAGCCCTACAGCTACATGTTTTTTTTTATCAGCCATTTCCTGTTGAAAGACAATTATGTTTATCAGAGCTTTGTGCATGTATTAAACCAACTGAATCAAATATGTAGCATGCTGAATGTTATTCAGACAAATAGGTTTTAGTTTGCACGCACAAAAACAAAAACTTGCCTCTGCTCCAAGTTCTCATTTTTCTCTCATAACAAAGGAAAAGAATGAGTTAGCGCGCTTGCTGAGCACACAAAAGTCAGGTGGCCAATCTGAGCGCAGATTGAAAGGGCAACAGAAGAAGGTGTGTGATTTATGCTTAATCCAAGCACTGTGTCTCATAAGGCTGTAACTGCACTTTCATTTCAGGGAGTAGTTTGTTAGCCACGGGGAGCCCTGTAAAAACCCCTGCTTGGTGCGATGATATAGTAGAGGTATGCCTTACTCGTGCTACACCTCAGCTTTGCAGGTAGACCCGCTTCACATTTCTACAAGGGCAGAATTAAAATGTGTTCCGCTGCAGAGGTCCTTCATGAGAGGTTTAATATATGTTTCACCTGCATGACATATCAGGCGATAACAGGCTTTCCGTTGTTTACAACCAAACATGATTTTTTTTTCCTGCCAGCAGTCTCGGGCTTTCAGGCACTCTTTCATAGGCACGTAAAAAGCATCACATTATAAATTCCCTGGTCTATTATTACCTTTGCTGTAATGGCACATCCCACACAGCCGGTGCCAAAGAGCTCCGCTTGGGAACAGGCCCAAGGCACTGTGTTACACCAGTTACACCTAAGTAACTGCATTGTAGTGATTGAAATTTGAAAACCTCGAGACCTCATTTTTCTTTTACTCTGTATGTCACACTCCTGTTCTATCTGTAGTTGCTCATTCGCTGACTAGCGCTTACTCTATCTTGCTTTTTCTCTCTTTTTTTTACGCTGAGGACATGTAGAGTCACTCTGGGTTTGTCGCAGGGTTCAAAAGCGCACTAAAATTTATGAATTACAAACTAAAGACCGGAATTCTCAAGTGCACAATTGTCACAACAATAACACAAACCAACAAGAAAAAAAGAAGTCATCGTTTGGCCTTGAACAACATGCTACAAGGGGGCATAACTAGGAAACAAGTTCTTGTATGTGTTTAGAAAAGAAGGCAAAGGTAGCACTAGGATAGCCAATTAGCGACACAGGCTTTGTTGTTCATAAATAAAATGGAGCCACCGGTTCTGCAGAAGCATTTTAAATGCTGCCACAGCACACTGAATTTTTATTTCCCCAACCTCTGCCGCAGTGTCTAGTATCTCATTTCTCATTCACATGTAAGTACAATCGTGTTTTGAAACATAATATCGGAGTGCTTCACTGTCCCATTGGCATAAGTGCAAACAGCCATGGTAAAATCTGAAGTAATGAAGCGATGCTTTGCAGGGGGAGCGGCGCTGCCCCCTCGATACGCTGCGCTCTGAGACACTACAGTGTAAACTACACAGATATGATTGACTTGTCTAATCCAATTACACGAAGAAAGCGCTGTTCATTTAAAGTGTACATTAAGCTCCAATTTGGAGACTATTTTCTGATTAGCAGACTAATTGTTGCGTCTTGTCGATTTGCGCTACCTAACGTGATGCCGGCGCTGTCAATCAAGGCCGCAACTTCTGGACTGTCAATCACCGCGAGCCCGACATGCAAATCGCACGGAAACACACCCTTCACGTAGAGTCAGAGTGTCCAAGTCGGTGCATTGAGCTCGCTTACATTTGTTTATCCATAGTTGTATTTAACAGCCTTGACATTTACCAAAATTGATTTCTTTCACAGCCTTGCATTTGTTTGAACATACAACGGCGATGACTCTGTAATCCCATTTTAATTAGAAAGATGTAGCAAGCATGCTAAGCTCACACGCTCTATTCCCTGCAGCGATGCCACACTGGCGAGGAATCAATCACCAAGGCACCGGTTGCCGGGGCAACAAACAGGGGGCTTCTTCACTACTGTCTAAGTGGTAAATGATTGCCAGTGTAACTCATTGGTGGATGTGAGGAGTTTTTATCTGTCTGTCTGCACCCCCACCCCACATATACAGCGAGTTAATTAAAAGCAGCCGACATGAAATACATTTAAATATGAGCAGGAATGAAACATACAGTACAAATTGAATGCCCACGTCAAGGGGGTTTGAGGTTGGGCGTGGAGTGGGGGTGGGGTGGTAGCGGAAAGGCAATAGTGAAAAATGAATATGCAGTGTGAGGGAGGTGTGAAATGAAGAAAAACACACACACACGCTCGAGGAGCCTGGTGAATGGAGCAAGAGAGGGAGGGGTGCGAGGAGCCAGGTGACTCCAGAGCGTTTTCTGATTTTATGTCAGACTGTCGGTTTCAAAACTCTCGAACCAGGCACTGCTCACACTGTTTTTAGTTCATTTTCACCCTAACAGCCGTCAAGCTTTCCTTATAACTGTGCAGCTCATTCTTTGCTGTAGCACAGATTTTACATATTTACTCGCAATGCTCTTAATAGGGTATTAAAATATCTGCATATGGATACTGTACTTTATACAGCTATTTTATAGTATCGTATTGTGTGTTAATGGGTAGGGCTGATGTTTTCTGCCTTTCATTATAAAGATGGAAATCCAGTATATTGGTGTAAATGCCTTTCACACTGGTATACAGTGTTACAGTTAGCCATTTTGACTTTTAACAAGCACTAGCCAATATATCCAATATATAACATACCACTACAATATTGCAAGTATTCGCTTACAATACTTACTGAAAAACACACAAAAAATGAAAATAATGTCACAGATTTTAGTCTTCCTTGTAAAAATTACAAGTATTTTTGGGCATTGGTACAGGAGTCTAAACACAACTCTGAGTCAGTTGTTTGTTTACAGTAACACCTGTTCTGAAATTGCTAAATCATGTCCCTGACCACTCAGATAATAATACAGAAAGATGAAATCTAAATTAAATCTACACATTTTTCTGCAATAAAAGAAATAGCTCTAAACAAACCCATGAGTAACCAGTGAAAAATACAAACCTATAACAACTCTGGTGGCAGCTAGTAGTTTTGGATGTGGAAGCCACCTACTTTAGTGTATTACAAATACTCATGAAAATTAACATATTTTGAAATAGCGGGGAACAAGAGTGCTGGAAAAGTTGATATAGTACAACTCTGCACAACACGGCCACCCAGCACAGGATTTGTTATTTCAACATTTCGACTTTTGTCGGAGCTTCATGCACAGCAGGGTTTGCATGGAGGCTGAATAAATGTGAAGGCACCCACTGCTGCACAACTGCTTGTTTATACTCAGGTTCACAATGAGAAGTTTGCAAAACTAAAACTGATCATACTGACAAACCAACAGCACACCTTCCAAACTCTGTCTCTCATACATAAATTAGAGAGCAACCACATCTCTGCCACTATCTGCCATCTTTATAATTTAGCCGCATCATCTTATAATGAAAAACACACTGTACTGTATTATGCTTACATGACTCTGGCACATATATTCCATATAGCAACCCAATCAATTATCAATTAATTCTACATCATTAAAAGGAAACCAATTGTAGTCATTTCTAACAAAACGGTACTTCTGGATCCTACTAGAGTAGCTTTGCATGACTCACAGTTTAATATAACCCTACATGGGGAAAATACAGGGCCATCTACACATTACAGCCACAGGAGTTGTTTGAACCCCACGCCATGAAGCTGCCGGCACATTGTTTTTGAGTCACTATGCACCTCAGGACTCTGATGCTTTCTATGGTCTGCCACTTCGTTGCTGTGGTTCCTAAATACTGCAATATTATCACTTACACCTGATTGTGGAATATCTAGGAGGAAAGACATTTAATGAACTGATTTGTGTCCAATGTGGCATCCTATCACAGCACCACACTCGAATTCAGTGAGTTCTTCTTTACTGCATGGATAAGTGCTTGATTTTATACACCTGTGCAATGGGACTGAAAAGCAAGGCTTCATGACAGCGGGTAGCTCTGCATGTTTGATTTGGCAGATTTTTTACACCGGATGCCCTTCCTGACACAGCTGGGGCTCTTTCGCTTGTTAGCCGACTGTATAAACCACTACATTACGGAGCCCCGGCAATGGGACTGTAAACATCTGAATTCAAAGATAAAGAGGTACACTATATACACTATATTAACTCATGTTCATATAGTGTATCCTATAGTGTGCAGCTGCTCAGCCTCTGTCTGTAATTAGCCATGTTGCTATCCTTAAGCCAGCTTTCTTCTGACTGGTCGCCACTTTAAAACTTGAGGTTTGAAAACCAGGTGGGTGGAGCTGCTGTGCTCACAGTCAGAGGAGTTGGCCTGAGATGACCATTAATAAGGAATTCTGTTCTCAGTGTTAGAAAACACTGTCTGAAACAGCACATTTATTATAGTACACTCTGAAGTCTGAGCTCATAAGGATTATTGGTAGACACTCTGAAGTCATTATTTAACATTGTGACAGTATATAATGCAGAGATGTAGAAGATGGGAAAGAATGATGGCCCTGATTTAAATCGAAATTGAATTTTTTTATCTAACTTAATGGGTTTGTATGAAGGATGCAGTAAACGGTTAGTTCCACCCAATGTTTTTTTTTTTGGAAACAGAAAACAAACGTTGCCTGTGCCTAATCCTGCCACTGAAAATAACATCATTTTGCAGGATGCCCTGGACTAAGCAATGGCTCTCCATCAAGCGCTTTAGAAACAGAGCACAGATCACATTGGCCTGACAATAAAATGGTGTACACACCAGCAAACTCAGGTTGTCCATCTGGCAGCAGGCGCTGCCTGTCTATCCACTGGGATCATTCCTTCCTACTCTTCTGCCTCCCACCACTGTCTCTCCAATTAAAAGTTACACATCAGCCTCAAGTCTGAGCCAGACTTCCAGATGGTTGGAATGATAGAGCAAGCTTTTTCTTCTGTTGCATTGTCAGCGGAGAAATCAGTTACCTGTGTGTCTATTTTCCAAAAGTGCTGTGCAGTTGGGTGGTTGGCGGCTGCTTTGGGAATTGAGCAGAGTTCTCGTGCTTAGTTAAATCTCCAAACTGTGCTCTGTACTTTCAGACACAGAAGCTCGGAGCTGAGTGAGGAACTGCAGATTTCAAATGCTAATGCTGAGCCACATTTTGTTCCCTTTTAGGTTAGATGAGACTGTTTGTTTTTCAGTTTTGCTTTCACCGTTTCTCCTGACATTAAAAGGGACACCGAGACTTTTGTTGAAATGTGAAGAAATGCCAATTACAACTCTGCATTCTGACATAATAGGTTGCAATTTAAGTTGCACTCCCAGCATACGGTGAAGCAAACGTTTCTCTATGATCGGCTGGAGTGAGAAAGCTGAATATCACAAGCACTCATCCGACTGTCTCCATTTATTTCCTAGCTAGCTTTCAGACGATGATGTGCATTAAGCTGTCAGCGACCAAATACCGCAGATATATTATATATATATATTTTTTAACCATTACTGCATCCACCGTTTGTTATCTCGCACGTGTTTTAAACGCAGTTGACAAGTAAATCCCACGGCTCAGTATTTGTGCTGCCTCCTTGTGAAAATCTTCCTGTGTATGAACAACGAGCACATCTCTTAAGACCGCAAGACTGCAGCCCTCACAACACAGAACCTTACTTAAACAGCTGAGAACTTAATCATAGCAAGCACAGGTAGAGCAAAGACAGCACAAAGGAGAATACGCCATGCTGGTATGGTCAGCATCTTCTCAGTGTATTCATACCAAAGCCAGCAGAGCATCATCAGTTCCAACTGCATCCTGCAGCTCACACAATCCCGTGTGGGAGACAACTTATGGTTTCTGTGTATCATTAACAGGCTGGCAGCCACCTGTCTTCGTGATGTGCTATGCTTGGATTTTTTAATTCCTCAATAACTGTGAGTTTTGATCCAATATCATCTGACAGGCACGTCTAATGAATAACAGATCCCGCCAACAGCCCAGTTTTTAAAGCAACATGGGACTTTAGATGAAATCCATCCAATGGTTTCTTGAACTGTTTTACAGTCGGCTGGTGCCAGGATACATTGTAACAGAACTTGAAAGCCTCACGCAGTCAAGTTGAATATCACTGTAGTAGATCAGAAGAAAACAGAAGAAGATGGTTGTGTATATATCCAATAGGTAATTTCAGTTTTAATTTCTCCTTTTTCGAAAGAAACCAATTCAATTGGTTTAAGCTTCTGACCAGGATCCCTCCTGGTGAGGTGAGGTGTTCCGGGCATGTGCCACTGGGTGGAGGCCTCTCAGCTGGGAACGCCTCTGTGTTTCCTCGGATAAGCTGGAAGAGATGGATGGGGAGAGAGGTCTAGGGTTCTCTGCTTAGACTGTTGCCTCAGTGACTTGGCCCCAGATAAGCAGAAGAAGATGGATGGATGGATGGAATTTCAGTTTTAAAATAGAGAACATAAACTTTTATTAAGGTCCGAACATAAGCCTGTTTTAAGTCAATTTCATCAATTTTCATGCAAAATGTAAAATTAGTTTAATTCCTTCAAACAACACTCACACCTAAGACTGTTAGTCTGCTGGGGAAAAGCTGATTACAAACAGGAAGCTAAATGAAAAACCTCCTTGTGATTGCTTTGGTTGATAGCAGATTGCTGTGGTTGCCCGTCGTTTGCATTGAGAACGTAGGGCTGTTCGATATAACGATATATTTCGGATCACGATATAAAAACGTCTACTGTTTCATTTTACGCTATCGTTTGTTTCGTGGTGTCGCAAAATAAACCGTTTACAGCAATATTTTTCATCATTTCGATAGTCACTCTGGAATTTCTTAAAGTTCTGTCTGTCTCTTATATTTAATATAACCACACTACGGACAGACAACTGACTGTTTTTATGCGTTGTCGTTAGCAACAACGACGGAAAAACACGTTGCGTGGCTCCACCGTCCACTTGTTTATTTCCCACATAAACCTTTCGCAATAAAGCTTCGGATGCTATTGAGATTTTTCAAAATAAACGGAATTGAGTGAAATAGTATGCAGAGTGTTTACGGACGAGAAGCTAAAAAGAGCTGTCAGGTGCTAAAAAATAAAACCTTAGAACAGCCTTTTCCCCGCATCACGCCATGTAATAAATACTCACAAAGAAAATTGCAGCCGTTTCAACCTATCTAACACTTGGCTCCAGGTACACGACGCCCAGCTGAAAACACTTCACGCAAGTTGAGTTGCCCAAGATTCACAGACTTTACAGAAAAAGTAAACTTTTGGTGATATACATCGTTGTCGGGACGATAATTGTCTTATATCGGGATATGAGATTTTGGTCATATTGCACAGCCCTAGGAGGATGCTAACCTCTCTACAATTGCTTGTTAGCTAGACTGAGCAGCAGTGAAACCTGAAAAGGTGTGATGCAAACTGGAAGCAACTTTCAAAGTAAAAGATTTGCCGTATCACTGAAATCGACATGGTTACTTTGAACAGGAGCAGTAGCCTTTTGTGGTTTATGTCACACTCTTTACAGTTTCTCTACCGCTTAGCAGGCAGTTGGCGAGTGTTTACGCCGTATTCCAATGCAAACTATGGGCTCGTGACCAAACGCAAACTAAAGATTTTCAGTGCAGCCTATTTACATCGTTGCACCCAGTTTCACCTAGCAACAGCAAGCAATCTCTAGCAACCACTCGCTAGCCAACTGGGAAATACACATTTTTCACTAGCCGCCTAGAGACCAGGTGCCTTACACTGTTATCCAACTAATTATGGCTGTCAACCTTAATTCGTTAATCAACAAATGAGGAAACACAAAAAAACAGAAGCTAAAAATTGTTCCTGTTTTTCAAATATGCAGTCTTGCTGCTTTCTTTTCTATGTACGATAGCCAATGTTAGCACTCATTAGCTTAACTATTGTTTGTCGCTAAAGTGCAGCAGTCGCCAAGCAGTAATATTTCAGGGAGGTTATTTTCAGTGTCAGTTTAAATGACCAAACATTATGAGCTGCTGTGGCGTTTGGCTGCCTGTATGGCAGGAATAGAAGTAAGGGTGTTTGCATGCAGTGCCATGCAGTATACTAGCTGCTGTGACAAAAGGGTATGCACTCGCTTTTACATTATAAATAACAGAACGGAAACTGGCAGAAGAGCAAAAGAAAGCCTGTTGTTGTTGTTTCATGTTCAAGCTGGGCAATTCATATAATGATGTGACATCATGAATGAAAAGGTGCCTTCCAATGCAATGCTTTTGCTGACTGAGTTAAACAGATCATCAAAACCCAACAAAGAAACAGACGCCAGTTATGCAGCAACAAAATCTTCCAGAAATAATAGGAAGTAAGGTCACATGATAATTAAAAATGTGTATCGTTTCATCTTTGCCATATTTTCAGAGTACAAATCAATACAAGCCACCACGCTGGCATTCAGCAGGGTCACCACTCAATGATCTATTTGTGTCTTCTTCTGTCTCCTCCGTCAAGCTCATTACCAGCAAAATGTGGGCTGAGGGTGAACTGTGTGGCTGAGCCTCAAGTATGTGCCCCTAATAAGTGCTAAAGCAGTGTGGTGGGCAGTGAGGGAGAATGCAAGGTGATAATTGAGAGCACAACAGTCATTTACAATATGTGCACCCTTTGTTTTAAATGTAGCATGCATTTCAGGCATCCATAGTAACAGTAAGTACTACATGCATATATACATACATACATAATTAAATTACCAGTACTGCTAATTTAAGGTAGCTGTGGCATAAACCTTACATTTGGTGGTGGACTAATACATTTTATATATATACATAAACTTAAACTAAACCTTACCAGATTACCAGACCTCGACAGATTTCTAAACATATTTCAACACAATGTTGAGCAGAAATGCTGACAGCCAGAAACGAGGAAAAACCAAAAATTATGTTACAATTTCATATAAACCACACGTACAAAGATACTGGGAACCCATCTCAATTGAACAAATCAATATAACAATGTAACAACCTCAATTATATCTTGCACACGGGGAGACGAGACCGTTTTGGAGGGGGATAATCTTGACTGAATAGATCAAAGTGAAGGGAGTAGATTGAGTCCACAAAGGTTTGACATGAGTTTGCGTGCATCTGAAATCTCAATTACGCTACTTTATTAAATTGATCTATCAGTAAACCCCTCCCTTATAGAAGTGCCTAATAATAGCTAAGCAACGATGGCCAGTATGTCTCAGTTTGGTTACTTATTTTAGTGCATTTTCATTTAGTCCACTGTGACCTTACTTGGGTAGTGCATATGTTTGGAAAGGTAGCACTGTCTCAAACTGAACACAGTAATTAGGGCACTTAATAAAAGAGACATTTATAATGAATGAGTGTGCTTGTATTGATGGCTACTGCAATTTGCGAACATTTGCAACATGTTGTGCTTTGGAACAAACATATTAACTTAAATGCATAACCACTGAATCACTTTACATCATAGTCAATATGAGGTTTCAACTGCAAATCTGCTACTGCTAGCTAGCTAGCTAGTGCTGATGATGTATTGTCCTGAAATTAGATAAATGAAATAGTCTGATGGTGCCGCTTTTTCTGCTGCATGTACAACACGGTGAACAGAACAGAGAAGTGTTTAGCTCTCAAATTTTTTGCCTGCATCCAGGTACTCTCATAGCACTCAATGTAGCCGTACCTGAGAGTGAAACGAGTGCACTAAAAATAGCAAATCTAAGTATGGATGCATGCAATCTGATAATCTACAGTAATGACAATATTTAAACTGAAATGCATGTATATTGCTCAAAAGTATCTTCTTAACGAGCCTTTCCGGAAAAAAAGCACAACATTATAAGAAAATGATCAAGCAATGTATTTATCTGCTCTATTATAACATGCTGTCATTAGCATATTCAGTTATCTACCCTCCTTAGGCACTTGCAGTCCCCAAACAGAACTGCGATGCTGTTAATAGTAATAAGCTTTTTTCCTTTGTTCTTCTGTTGCTCCGTGATCGTTCAAAATTGTACCGAAAACTGAAGAAAATGATTTCAGACAAACAAAAATATATATAAATTTATCTAAGCTTAGCAGAAAGACACACAATACCAAATCCAGGTAATCGCTGCTACCAAATCAAATCATTTCATACTCCAAATAATGAACTGCCACTTTTAAATTACAGGTATTTACAGTACTTTTCTCCTAGAATAGCAAAGAGTCTTTGTTGTGCCAGCGAACAAGGGAGGTCAAAACAAAGCCATTTATCTCTGTTGAGTTGGAAATTAACTTCTGCCTCCGAGCAATTCGACCTAGTAAGAACCCTGTTATGCTGCTGACCTCTCGGGCAACGTGCGAGTGTGTGCGTGTGGCAAAAATAGCACGGTGGTGGATGTATAACTTCAGCCGATTAATATCACATTGTTGACATGACACAACCGAGAAACAACGAAATTCTTTTAGTCATTCAAACTGCAGGATGAAGAAGGGACATGAATAGCATGTAAAATATGAAGGTATAGCTGCTTGCTTACAACTCAGACAATAAAAATGTGTCGCAGGACTTCCTCTATCAAAAAATGAAGCAAATGGGCAACAGTAGCAGTGTGGCACTCACTAACTGTGTACACACGTATGTGAAATGCATATTTGCACAGCGATATCTCTTTACACATTACATAACCATGATATACTGTGCATATAAGAGGAAAGTGCTGCTTCTAAAGATATCCCTGAGAAGCCTAGACAGCACTTCTTGCTGGAAAAAAAAAAATCAATAAAGCATGTCTGTGGTTTTGTGTTGAAGCTTTAAAAATTGCAAGAAACTAAAAACTCTTTTATAAATCAGAAAATTATAAAGAATACACATGGGGACTGCCCACTCACAATTTTCTGAATTACTTGTAGAAGATACGCACAAGGATTTCTGCTCATCTAAGTTTAAGAGAAGGCAGATAAGCCTCTGGATTCTCTGTTCAACACCTGATTATATTTCTCGGTCTTTTCTCTCTCTCTTTTTTTAGCAAGTTCTTCATAGTTCACAGGCACACGTGTAAAAATCCCTGAAGGTGTAGCCAATCTGATCTAATACCCTAAGACTCAGAAGTGCAAATGTCTTAAAAAGACTAAAGTTCTTCTTCTGGGATTGATTAAACCCCTAAATTCTCATCTGTGTCTCTAAATTCTATACTAGTGCTATTCCCATAAAAATAATGCCTATGCCTATGATCGTGCCGGCAGCCCTCATTCTCTTACTGACAGGTTTAGCAGCCACGTGGAAGGAGACATATGATTGTCCACACTGTTACGATGTGTGCATTTACTGCTTAATTTGTAAACCAAGAGGTCAAGTACCAGAGAAGGTGCTCTGGATTAGTTGGGAAACTTTCAGCTAGAGTATCTTAATGAGTTCCCGTCAACACGTTGGAGCAGAGGAAGAGCAAAAGACACAGACGAGGTGAAACAGAGAGCAGAGAACAGCAGCAAAACTTCATGAGGAGTCGCACACTGAGCTGAAACAAAACAGGTGGGCCATCAATCAATTAGAGAGGTTTAGTCAACAAATCAAAGCGTCCCAAAACTGATCCCAGTGGATCCATCGGCATGTGAGTGTGTGCATACAATAAATGATGTGCATACAATAAATGATGTGCTACATAAGCATCAGTCCATTAGATTACATAAACCAGCGGTCTCCAACCCCCGGGTCTCCAACCCCTGGGTCTCCAACCCCCAAGGCCACCAGTCCGTGAGTCGTTTGGTACCGGGCTCAGGTGTGAAATTAATGGTTTTCAGGGTTTTTATTGTTATTTTTTAATGGTTTTTATCATTAAATCTTCTCTTTTTTTTGGTACCGGTAGTGGTTTTATTTTGCTGTATTTATCCGCGACACCTTAAAGGCCGGTCCGTGAAAATATTGTCAGACATAAACCGGTCCGTGGCGCAAAAAAGGTTGGGGACCGCTGACATAAACAACATGAAACATCCTGTGGTTTATGTAAAATGTTAAAGGATTTTGCACAACCATTGTCTCTGATACAGGTCTCATTTCTCAGCGTCAAAGTCAGAACAACCTGGAAATATAACTACAAAGTTCGACAAGAAAAACTTGCATACTGTAGCTTTAAGATATCACCAGTTGTGGTGGCTTTTGTCTGCTCATCCACTTTACAGCTCCGCAAGCCTGAAGAGATCAATTTTCTGAGCTCTGCTCCCTTTTCTGTGGCCTCAGAGATTCTGTTATAGGGGATAATTGTTGTCTCCCATACATTCATACTAGCTGTAGGGACCTACGTGGAAAAGTACATGAAATGCAGTGCAGAAAAATCAATACAACCATGCTAATTGGACTCTCAGCAGGCAGGGCGGAAATGGCTGCGACTCGCACCCATTTCTACAATCCAGCGATGATGAAGAGCCAAATTGCATGTGACACATTAGACAGTGTACTGCTTAGTTACCAATAAAAAAATTAATTGTTTTAAGATCTAACTGCTTCCCATCTTAGCGTCAGATAAAAAAAAAGCGCTCACGCAGTATTCCCATTATAAATGAACAGATTCAAAAACAACCTATTCTACTTTTCTATTCTACGCCAGCGTTTAGACAGACCGTCTACTTCCTTACTTTGTTATATTAATATAGCAACACAGCATATAACCTACTTATCGAACGCTCTCAGTTTGAAACCCCCTGGAATACGTCCGCACCTACCAATGAATTACATAAAACAAACAAATCCCCTAAGAACAGAAAATTAAATGGATAAATACGTCTCAGTGATAGGAGACATGGCTGTAACCGAGAACATAATGAAAACAATGGCTGCGCATTGCAAAAGCAAATGTAAGATGCTAATTAAATCCCCTGAGTAGGTTGTGAAAGCGTCTAAATGACGCATAGTTTACCATCCAACGGGCATTAGTTTAACTATCGGTATTATTGTAATACATCTGTGCTATGCTCTAATAGTAGAGCCAGGACAAATATTTGAGGTTTGGCCACAAATGACAAAGCAATAACATTTTCTTGAATATATCTGTGAAGGTTCTCAGTCATCCAGGTCATCGTAGTCAAAGGAGCTTGCAAAGAAAAGCGCCTGGACTTCTTTAAGTTACTTGAAGACGTTTCACCTCTCATCCGAGAAGCTTCTTCAGTTCTAAGGTCAAATGGTGGAGAGTCCCAGATAGGTCCCACTAGGTTTATATCTGGGACTCTCCACCATTTGACCTTAGAACTGAAGAAGCTTCTCGGATGAGAGGTGAAACGTCTTCAAGTAACTTAAAGAAGTCCAGGCGCTTTTCTTTGCAAGCTCCTTTGACTTTCTTGAATATACTTTATTAAAAAGTTTCTTCTTGATAAAAATAGCCAAATATCTCACCTGTTTAAGCTCAGTCCCCCTAAAGCTCCCGGTTGTGGTATTTATTGTAAAAAAACAAATCTGGTGCCATTTTCTGGAAGGTTGTCAAGCATAGCACACTCACAGAAGAGGCCACCTACTATTACTACGGCTCAAAACAGATGCTGGATTTGTTTTTCTCCTGTTCTGTTGCAATGAATTTGGTAGATTTGGAGGAATTTGTAAAACAGGTTTAAAAACATGACTGACTCATAGATTTATAGCCTTTAGTTATTCTCATATTCAGCTTTAATTAGGCAAAAGTACATTTTTGTAACATCGTTCACAGAGATCAGTGGTTTGTGGAGGGTTTTTGTCCCGGGTAGAAATGGTGAATAATGGCCTGGTTTGGAGAAAAGCACTTAATGAATGTATTAATACACCTGTGATAAAAGTCAAAAATGTTTAAAATTTAAAATGACTGAATTCAAGAATTTATGACCAAATCATCGGTCGCTCACTAAAATTAAGAAATTAATCAAGTATAATGTTCAACCACCAAAACAAATTTAGAAATTCAAGCAAATAACTGTGATTTGACATCATAATAATAATAGTAAAATAATAAAACATTTTTTTCTCCTTTTCTATAAGTTAACAACAGTAACAATATTTTAGCAATAAAACTATCATTTTGATTAAAGAGCGTGGACATACTGGTGGGTTAACCGTTACAGAAACAGATATTAGTCATTTCTAATTTAGGTCACCGGTGGCTCAAAGCTTACATTGGGTGGTGATCTAATGGATTTGTTAAGCACTGTAAATATCTAAAACAGTAGAACTGTAAAAAATTGTAAAAATCTTGACGTACCTCAAATCAAAAAGTAATCAAGGTTATATGTGACCATATGCCAGCTTATAGTTCCCAGTATTCTCGCCTATAGATACAGAACAACACTAAAACTGTATGTATTTCCTAATAAAACTTGGGAAATGATGGTAACCTGGGTATTTTGAGTTCATGCTGTATATGTCACAGAGCAGAATGCACATATTCAGTTCCTCTGTAAACAAGCCAGCCTCACCAGAACACATTTAATGGTTTTAGCAGCTATGAAAGAACCAAGAAATCGCCCGACATCCCTAATTTTCTAAATCTAAAGAAAACCGGTAAAATGACTGGCTGTTGGCTGCCTTTGTGCATCCACTGTATGTTGGCGTCTGTGGTTCGGATTGTTTCTCTCGCTCTCTTTCAGACTCTGAATCAGCAGGTCCCTTCGGTAAACAAGGCAGAGTGATTGTTGGATTTGCATATTCCTGAATAAATTATATTTCATTTCTGAGATAAGCGGTGCACTACTGTTTGGTAGCTTTTCCTCCTCCTTCTCTTCTGCCTCCTCTCTACGCCATTCACGCATGCTGCCACGAATTAACCCTGATCATGAGGGACCGTGGCGAGTAAGAAAGTGCTGCTCAAAATTCATGTTTTCGGCGGAAGGAAAATCATGCCATTGGCCCCCGGTGGGGCCCAGACTGCCAACTACGTGTATGGTTAATCAGGGCTGATAATGATTCATGCCCATGTCTGCCACCAAGGAGAAGGATGGGAGCCACGCTTAGTGGTGTGAGATGGGGCTAGAAAGCCAGGGAGGAGAGGAGGTGGAGATTAAAGAGGCTGAAGCTACAGTTGGAGATGGAGGTGGAGAAGAGAAATGGGAAGATAAGGACAGTAGTGGAGAGGAGGCGACTCCCAAAGACGAGTCCGTGAAGGAAGGCAACGAAGGAATGCAAAAGAAGTCTAATCCGCTGGATTAGGCTGTTTAATGTGGGAGCAAATCACTATTTCGTGTGTGTGTGTGTGTGTGTGTGTGTGTGTGTGTGTGTGTGTGTGTGTGTGTGTGTGTGTGTGTGTGTGCAGCCAGACCAGCATATGGACATGTGTGCATATTCACAAAACTGTGTCTAATGGGCCTGGGTGAATGAGGTTCTTCATATGAACACATCTACAGACTGTAACCCCTTTTTAATTACAGCCCTGGCATGCTGAAGAAGCGACCACGAGGGAAGAAAAAAAAGAAACCTTCCATTAAACCACATGTAGGTCCAACACCCACCTCAATCGGTTCAGCTGATGGCTGCTTTTTTATTTCTCCCCCTAATTCCTCTCACTTCCTTGGGAGAATTGGGCTGGTGGTATTTTGGCTGTGAAAAGGAAACCATCGGACGGCAGGGGCATGAATATTCCAAATGACTAATGTTGCACATGCTTATTTTTGACATATCTGGCTTCCGCAGGGAAATAAAACACTTCTAATGCAGGGGGACCATCTGTTATCTGTTGCTGGTGTTTCAGAGCAGGCGGATTCGGTGCTCGCTCTTGTACGTGCGCGCACACACACACACATTAAGGATACACACAGGCATACAGATACACGCGCAGGAACGCGGGCAGACAGATCGACATGTTCTCACGCAGCGGGAGATGTGTCGTACGTAGCCGGTACGACACATGCGCGCACACACGTACTAACAGCAGAATCCGTCGGGAGCATGCACAACAGACACGCTCTAAACTCCTATACAAATTGAACACTCCTTTTTTTCCCCCCTTTTTTCTTTTATTCAGTGTGTTTGTCAAATGCACTGTAAATCACGGGGTGTAGGTGACTGGGAATGCACACAATTTTTATACTGGCCATAAATATTCTGGCCTGTCTCTTCTCTGCAGCTGGAGCAGGATAATATGCTGGCAGTGTAAAGGGGGGGAGGAGGATAGACTAGATGCACTAGATTCTCTCTTAGATTGGTTTGAAACTGTGGTCAAAGTAATAGTTGCAAGAGATATAGTAAACAAAGCTCTTGCATGCATGGATTACCTGTTTGTTATTTTCAGAAAATAGCTTCTGGGAGTGCCATAATACCCCTGTTCAGGCAATAAGGCGTTCTGGATAGCTAGATTTGCCTCAACAATATGTGATGTGTTTGAAAAGAGTCCACAGCACAGCTAACAGTGCAAAGATTTTAGATAAAGTGCAAAATAACCACTGAAATAATTAAATTGTAACACAGATATTGTTAAAGGTAACCTGGATTTTTTATTTAAATAAAATAAATATGTTACATACAGTAACATAATATATAAATGCATATTCTGTACTGTATATAAATGATGGCAGGACCCACATTGCTGTCACCTATTTATCTGTCCTGTTGGGGGCGCTGTGTAAGACACTCAGACCTATGCTATGATTGTTTTTTTTTAAACCATATTGGAGTCCATGCTGTTATCACATAATGCCTCTTAGCTTTATTAACAAGATGCACCACACAGACACAGATACCTGCTAATTAGTGTGAAGATATTAATTAAATTTAAACTAAAATTTCACTCCTGTGGAGGGTGTTAGTAGAATTAACCACAAGTTTATTTTAAATTGGTAGAGCAAAAAGATGTTTGCAGGATGGGTTAGCAAAGCGCAATTATGTCATAGACACAGGCAATATTAACTACATCATTACCAGACATTATCTGGGCTTCCTTATTAGTAACTCATCTATACTACAAGCCTCTGAAACTGATCACTTCCTTCTTTGTATACAAAGATGTGACAGACGTGTTATTCTCCATATATGAAGCTTTGTGGAGTTACTGCTTACAGTCCACTAAATACAATGATGTAAATGAAGGCCTTGTTTGTCTTGTGAGGTGCATTTGTATTGTCTGCGATCGCTGCTGTTGTGTGCTCCTCGCTGTTTGCAGTGTTTGACATAAAACTGATAAATATTGGGGGCTTAGTTCTGACGCTATTTGGACTCCCACACCTGGTTCAGCTTTAGAAGGATTTTAATTGGCTGTGCATCACTGCTGTAATGTTACACTCTCACCCCTGGTGGAAGTTTGCGATTGGTGATCCCGCGTTTTTGTGTTTTGTCTGATTAAAATGCTGTTGAAGGTTTGTGTGCTCCTATCGAGCTGTTATGAAGTTGACAATTAGATACAGACAGCACAACCCTTTTTTTCTACCAGGGCACAAACATCCTGACTTCTGCTCTGAAGTCGGCAATTTTAACAAGAGCGTCAAGAGTGGGAGTTGACTCATTTTTGGAGCCGACTTTAAGCGCCTGTTTTTTTTTATTTTTGGCACTTCCACGTCGGCCTAATTTTTTCAGCCACAGATTCTATTACCATTTATAAAACGTACCAATCGTGACGTTTTCGGCTACAGACATGGACCGATTTCGGTTAAAGCTGCTGAAACGCGTGCAGCACACATTTGACTTCCAAGAAAATCACAACCAAACAGAAAAAAATATATATTTTTGTCTTTGAAGAATGTGGTTATTATGAATTTTCCAGAGCACACCATGATCTTTTTTAAATGCTTAGTTTTTAAATGTACTTTAACAAGTGTGTAGCGCTGTAAAAACAAGTGCAAAGTGCAGGCTTTTATTATATGCACTGTTGAAACACATTTTAATATACTTGACATAAATTTGAGCATAATTACTTTATTTATGTGGCTACAGTACATGTGTATTATTCATCTCATTGTTTAGGCAATTTATTTTAATGTTTAGTCAAAAATATATAGTGAAAAAAAATAATATTTTTTTAACCCTAGGACACTATCGCCGGGTGATTTTCACCCGAGCAAATATATTTGATTTTCAATATGTTTTGTTTGTCTGTGTCATGGGTCCTTGTGTAGCTTCAGCATTGTCTTTGACATCTTTGAAGGCGTGGGTGTTTCCCTAACCCAAAGCCCACTTTCTCCTACAGGCATGTGTTCGGACGATTTTTACCCGGCAATAGTGATAGAGGATGAAGTAGGTTTTGGGTGGATTTCACCCAGTGATAGTGTTAGTGTATAAAATCAGGTGATCTTGCCGCATCTCAAGTCCTGATCTGTAGCGTGCTTGACATCCCTACCGCGGCACACTTGCAGGTGAGGCCAGACCAGTGGCAGCAGTAAGCAGTAGCCCCTTAGGGAGGTGCGCTGACTGCCCTGCAGGAGTGGACAGGAAGTGTGTCCACGCCATTACTACCCTGCGTCTATTTACTGCATGTAAGGAATAGGTAAGTAAGAGTGGGCCTGGAATTTGCATGTCATACTTATTTAGTGCAGTGATTATGACAAAATATCACAAAGTGGTGATTTCCAGGGGAATTCATATGATGAAAAAAATATTTTAGTCAACTGGTCATTTCCTCATGACTGGTCATTCTCCTGCAGCTGTTCGTGTGTCGAGACTGTGCTCAAATGTCCCAGGAATGGGTGGACCAAAGACCAACTTTCCAGTGTCATTATTTTTTTGTTTAGGATTTGTTTTTTATTGTCGAATTCCTAATTTTTCTGTAATTTTAGAGCATTTTTAGGCCCCCCCCCCATGACACTTCTTCTTCATTTAGTTAGACATGGCACAGTTGAAAATAAAAGAAGACCACTCCAATTTGTCATGTGTTGTCAGATTTTGATATATTTTGATGCCAAGTACTTTTTGGGTATATTATATTGGGTAAAAACCACCCGGCGTTAGTAATGGTGTTACGATTTATAGCGATAGTGTTCTAGGGTTAAATGAATGCTTATTCAGGTCAATTTTAATTTGACTTATTTGTAAGTGATCCAGTTGTCTGAAAAGTGTCTCCTCTCTGTTAGTCGAGCCCTTTTTACCATGAACAAGTATCTATGATTGCACCTTAATTTCAGGGAAGCTGTGCAAATCCTCTAAACACAATGCAATTACACACACCCTGTAGTTGATCCATTGTGGATACATTGTTAAAATAGTATCGCATTAATTAAAATAGGCCAACAAACCTGTCAGCTCTTGTGTGGAGGGTAAAAATCTAACAGAAAAAGAGATTAATGTATTCTGAGAAATCAACTCATAAGCATGTGCAGCACTGAGAGGCTTGCTACGAACATTATCTTGTGGCTACTTTGTGGTGAATCTTTAAAAGAGGGGTTTTAAATTGTGAGGGGAAGGGGCGAGGTCACTAGAGCAGTGGTAAGGTTTAATAACTCACCTCTGTCAGCTGCCTTTAAGTGAGGATCTTCACTGGAAAGACTGCCTGGAGCACCCTGCGTGTCTTTGATCTACAAGCACATAATGGAAGCAGAGAGGGGAGAGAAAACAAGGTCAAAGATCTGCACACTTGTGAGACCTTGGGTATCACCTGCGTTAATGTATAAAGCGACAACAAAGGCGCCCGTGGATGTGTGCGTGTGTAAGACATGAGAAGCTATTTTTTTTTCTTTTTTAAGAACATTTCAACTCAGGTCCATGACTCTAATATACACCTCCCACCAGAGAGAGGAGACACTTGTTTTAAAATACATGGTTCGTCTCTGTGCTGAAAGAGGCTCCCGGGAGCCTCTGCAAGACAGTTTAATGATGAAAGACAACATGTCTGGATGCAAGTGTTTGCTTTCAGATCGCAGGGGAAAAACAGGAAAAAGCCAAAACTATTTTGGGTCTTTAATTTTCTTTTAAAAGATGCCACGTTCATTTCTAAAGATTCAAACCGCGTCGAGGAGCCTCACCTCACGCAAGGTAGGTTTAGATACAGTAATCGCCTAATCCCTCCCAGAATAAATATTTTTGGAGTATTAAGCTGTGGCAGCAAAACATATGAAAAATATGAAATCTCAAAATATTTATGTTTATCTGTAGCTGGGAATCTACCTGAGGTTAGGAAACGTGGATTATTTCAGTCGAGCTGTATTCTGTTGTTGATGCTTGTAGGCATTCTGTATTAAAAAGAACATTTTGCAAAACATGCACTCTTTCTGGAGCTATCATGATGTTGAGGAGGACTAAATATGACAAGATTCCCACATATGGGACGGAGGAAATATAGGTCTGATTTGATGACTTGTCGCATGCTGCATGCTGTCACATTTTTTTCCTTCACTGGAAACCAGACTGTAAACTCAACTGTGCGAGTGAGAGGCGTTGCCAAATGCAGTGTGACTCACCACCTCTGAGGAGAACAAAAACCTGCTTAAGATCACGGTGACATCGCATGCAGTGTTTGCAGTTCCGAATATTTTTGACAGATTGGACTGAATACAAATGTGAAAATTGTCATGCAAGAAAGGGAAAAAAGAAAAAAACCTTAAGAGAACATGTCACCGAGTAACTCTGTTTGACAAGCATTTTAAAGAAACAACACACAACGTTACTCCCATGAAGCTTTGTGAGCTCAGGTTCTGAAATCTTCAAATCTGCCAGGGAATTTGTACTGAACCTATTCGATTGAAATTATGCTATTTTATGTGTTAGAAATCAGCAGGGATAGCATAAAGCAGGATAGACAGACGCAGGAACCTGTATTTTGAAGCCTTGATAACAGCTTTCATCCCACTGCCATCTTTTTTTTTTGTTAGAGCCAAAAGTGACCATATTCAGAGAATATGCTGGAGTGCTAAATTATTTGCTAATGCTTGTGACCTTGGTTAACAAGGTAAGGCTTAAGACATAGATCCCTGCTTATTGCATTTCAGCTACTCCTTTGTTACCGCAGCAGATAGCTCCACATGTTTGATTTAGCAGACTTTTACACAGACACCCTTCCCAAAAGAAGGTTTGGAATTGAACCAGCAGCCTTTCACTTGCATTTAAAGAATGTTCCAAACAGGACATTTATTAAAAAAGGAAAAAAAATACAATAGACACTATAGACACAAACATCAACGAGCAACACCTGCACTGGTTAGCAATGTGTTAGCACAGTTAGCACTGTAGCTTCACTGTCGCTAGCAGGTTCTGGGTTTGAACCTTCTGACTGGCAGGGCCTTTCTGCATGGAGTTTGCATGTTCTCCCCTGCACAGGTTTAGTCTGGCATAGCTAAAGCCCCGCCCCCACAGTCCAGTCCAAGCACATGCATATTAGGCTAACTGCTGATTGTGCTATGATGTCAACTATGATGACAACTCGTTAGCTAATGAGTGTGCCGTTTCACACCACAGATAATTCTTCATTCAATCAATCCTTCAATCCTTCAAACAACTTTTCGATTAAATGACCTGACATGATCGACCGATTTCATAAACTCAGCAGGTTTGTGTCAACTCAGAAAGCAGTTTCACCATCGACTTCTATAGGACCGGAAGTATTTTTGTAACTACAGCTATCACCATCTGGTGGCCTTTAGACAGAATTCAGGGAGGATTTTAGACACTTCTGCATTAGCATCTATGGGCAATATGGACCCATTCCCTGATGCTAAACTTAATAAGCAGTCAACAAACCTGAAAACAGATGGATTAAAACCATTTATTCTACCATGCTATATTTTGGGTATTTTATCGTGCATTTTCAGAGTCAGCCTCTAGTACCTTTTCGATAAACTGCAGTTCTGGTCAAACATTTCCTACTTTTTTTAAGCCTCTGAGCTGTCAAACTGTGAACATACAAATGCCAGTACAAAAGGAAAAATACAAAAAACAAAACTGAAATGATAAAAAAAAAAAAAAAAAACACAAGGTCAGCCAAGTAGTAGCTCACCCAACTCACCATGAAATGACAAACGCAACACTGATGTTGAGCACACTTTGAACATCCATTAGGTAACCATTGTGTGCACGTTTGATTAAAGTCTGACCAATAACTGTGAACTTTGGACGGACAGGTCGATGGATGGACCAGTCATTTGACTGGATGTGCTAAAAATCCCCAATCTACAAATCCCAATGAAGTGCATCGGTGTTTCAAGGACACAGGAGCTGATGCATTTATTATCAACACATTTACAGCTCACTAAACAGATTACTCATTAAAGTTTTCTCATTATGCTAACAGAAAACATAATTCAAGCACTATTATGTTGTTTTTAGTTGCATACAAATGCAATTTCTAAAGAGTAACAGTTGAAAACACAAACTAGCTGCTTTAAATTATTAATTCTTCTTCGTTCACCTTTTTTCACTCCCTGTGTGTTTATGCACCACTCTGCATTTAATTATGAATTATTATTAATCTCTTGGTCTCTCCCACAGCGTGTCTTTTGTCCTGTCTCCCTCCCCTCACCACTAACCTCTCTCAGCAGATGTCTGCCCCTCCCAGAGCCTGGTTCTGCCGGAGGTTTCTTCCTGTTGAAAGGAAGTTTTTCCTTCCTACTGTCACCAAATGCTTGCTCATATGGGTCACCTGACTGTTTCAGTTTTCTCTGTATTATTGTAGGGTCTTAATGCCTTAATGTGTTATCTAAATAAATTGGAATTTAATTTCTTAAAATGGTTCAGTATACAAAAAGTGAGGAGAGCTTAAATTTTAGAATCGCAATACCAAACATGCTGGCTAGTTACTACAATTAAATATTATGTGGGGACAAAAACAATTTATGCTAGCTTGCTAATATGCAGTATGCAATGTAAATAACATAACATACTGTGCTAGTCAGTAACTTGGTCTAGATGACCAGTGAATATATCCATGTATGCTTTATTTTTATTGAACATATAAAATATATTTCAATCCTTTATCCTTTTCCATTCATTTAAAAATCCAGCTAGTATTGCGGAGTTATAAATAGATACAGTATCTTCGTGACAATGGTCAAGGTTCGCCTAACCACAAAGACCTCAACAAGACAAGTTTCCTGCACGTAATGTGGTACTACCACAGGCAGAAATGATGGAAGCTTCACTTCAAGTGCAGTCTTCTCATTCTACCTATCTCTTCACATCCACATCATTCTCCAGTTGTTTGTGTCTGAGAGTGAGACACTGGCAGAGTAAAGCCTTCAAGCAGCCAAATACGCTGCTCTCAGAAATCAGCCGGCACAAGAAAACAGAGGCTTGCTCTTGAAAACTGTCTGCCTTTGAAGGATCTTTATTCTCCGCTCCCCAGCTGCTGGAGATGCGTGTAACTGCTTAGACATACAATGGGTGCATCGCGGGTATTTGTCCACGGAGAGCTGGGCCCAGTAAATGAAAAGAGGGGCACACATACCCAGGAAGCAGCTAATTAATTGACAAGCAGATATTTCGGAATTTATAATCATCAAACAGACTTCATTTTGTTCCCCCACCACCATCCTCGCCAACCCGTTATCCCAGGCGACTTACTTAAGAGACTTATCTTATAAATACAGCCCTAATCAAAATAAATGACTAAAAGCTCTGAGGGAGTTGAAGGCTATACACATTTACATCAGAGGAACTGATGCAATTTAAACAGCCGCCTCAGCACCGCTGAGTTAGGATTCTCTGTGATTTGAACCTAACTTATGTAATACTTCCACTGTTTTTTCTTTTCTTTTCTTTTCTTTTTTTTTTGGTTGTTGTTGTTGCTCAGTTTGGCAGACCTATATTCATGACAGCCAACTAGGAGAGACAGAGCCTCCCTCTATGTGTGTGTGTTACACTGAATTCCCACAGCAGCATTTGTGCGCTGTGAGTGTATCATATTATAAAGATTTTTTTTCTCACATCCTTTTGTGTCTATTTGACTTCACCGTGTGTGTGTGTGTGTGTGCTCGGTGCACATCTGTGGGATTGCCCATCTCTCAGCATTGGTTCAATGCTTAATATTCTTCCTTCTGTTTCCTACCGGGTATACATTTCTTGTAAAATGTAGCAGTGAGAGCGTTTTAACAGCCAGTGGCTTACAGGATCATTTACAGCTGGCCATTGACTGTCTGGCTGAGAAGCAGAGTGGCTGATGGATAGATTGTCAAAGTTTCACCTCGGTCCAAGTTTTGATGGATATGTTATAGCCACAAAGCCCAATATAACAGACTGCACAGACTGTGAAGCCGCAACTCACCGAGTATAAAAGCCCAACAGCTTTCTGTTGATTTAAAGGGAAGCTGTTAGAGAAATTTAATACACCAGCTTCATCTGTACCGAAGTCATGTTTAGGATTAATGTGGAGACAGCAGTGTTTATGACACGACGTGTATCTTTGCACAGGAACCGAGGGGCAACGGCTCAGTGTTTGCAGAGCTCCTCTGCCTCTTGACACTGTTGATAACACAAAGTGAACATGACTGCGGCATTTGTAGAATCAGCAGTGTGGAGTAAAGGAGGATCGACGTTGTCACGACTTAGAGTCAGCAAACCCATTTTACCATCCGACCAACCGAACTCAAGTCATTGCACTCTACTGGTAAAATCGGTTGTTTTTCATGTGTTGTCTTACAAAGAAGGACCATAAGAAGAAAATAAGAACGTCGGCTCACAGCACATCACAGTTTACAGATTACCGTCCTGTGTGAAGCATAAAAAGAAACAATCTTAATCTTGAGCACAGTTTGGGTGAAGATCCATTAGCTGACTAAACTGTGTTAAGAGTAGTGACTTGTGAATTGTGGGTGGTATGAGCCATGGTACGAGCTCAGTGGTCCATCAGTGAGATGAGCTAAGAAGATGGATTGCTAAATAGAGCATTTTCTGATTTGTCAAATCAAAAGCGCAATCAAATCTTAGAGAAAGTAGCTTCAGTCTTAAAACAAATCCAAATTTCTGCTGGTTGGGCTATGACAACCAATGCAACCTCTTCTCTAAGGATGAGGATATACAGCAAAGATCCTTTACTATATCCAAAGGTGACTCTAGAAGCCTGGAGATTTGTTGAGATGACAATTCGCAGATCATGCCCGCTGAATTTAGTTTGGTTTCTGTAATTACTATGGAAAACATTTGTGTATCACATTTAAAGCTGAAGATCAAATCAGCACGTTTCATTTACTTTGACCCAACAAGTTATGCACAGTGAACTCAATGCAAAAGCTGCAATCGTGACATTTGCTGAAATCACGTGATTCACACTATTGTTCAGTCTGCTGCCTTATGACTTCGGTGCCCACTGGGTGTCATACCATAACCCTCAGTAACCAGATGTCCTGTTGCTGTAAATTATACATGGACCAAAAATGCTAATTTTATACACAGTTCATAACCTAAATGATGCTGATTCCCTGTTGACATTATGTGGCGCTGAGTTTGATCAAATATTTGACGATTAGATTAAACGCAGCACCAGGGATGCTACTGAAATTTTGTGGGTGGCACCAATTTGCCAAATCCACTAGCACGACCCATAAGATATGAAAGTCTTCATCACGTCGGATGTGTGTGTCAAGTTTCATAACTTCTCAAGCTTTCTTGGCCCCTCAGCAATAACTTCCTCTTTCATGGTGATTCATCATTCCACCAGGTGGAAATGAAAATTCACAACTTTCACAGAGAAGCATCGTCAAGGTCTGAAGTTCATTTAAATCACTTTTGAGGTGGATGTGGTAAACCTCTCTACTTTCAAGGTTAGGCTTAAGACTCTTCTTTATGATAAAGCATCTAGTTAGGGTTGGATCACGTGATCCCGTATCTGCCTTTAGTTATGCTGCAATGGGTCTAGGCTGCTGGGGGCTTCCCATGATGCACTGATTGTTTCTTCATCACCACCTTTTGGCAAGCTTTTTGTTTATACCAGTCAAAGCAGATGGCTGCCTATCCCTATGGCTGGTTCTGCCGGAGGTTGCTTCCTGTTAAAGGGGAGTTTGTCCTTCCCACTGTCACTAAGCGCTTGCTCGTGGGGGTTGTCTGATTGTTGGTGTTTTAACTGTACTGTAGTGTCTTTATAATATGAAGCACCCTAAGATGCTGTGATTTGGCGCTACATAAATATAATGGAATTGAATTGAATGGCACCTATAAAGAGAGGTTCATCAAAGTATAAAAGGCCTCCTGTCGGTTTTGTGGTAGTCTAACTATTGCTGGCTACTGGTGTATAGGTGTGTTCAGGTAAGGCAAAGGTGAAATTTGTTGAAAGTTACAGCAATTTTGTGCTTTATGGTAAAATATTGAAATCATGCTATTTGATGCAAACTCACTGTTTTCAAGAATAAGTAATCCAACCTCCTTATAGCTTTCCTGACCAAGTTTTAGATGGCTCAGGTCAACCTGCTTAGATCAGTGCATTAAAGTTCAAAACATGTCATTTCCTGTCAGTAGGAATTGCCACTGACCGTTATCAAACATGAAAAGTCTGGTCTAGATTCTACAGTTTAATGATGACTGAACTTCTTTACCCGCACCAAAAATATTAAAGTGCTCTGTCTTTCCGTTCATTCTGTTTAACTTGGCCACATTTTAGGATCTGATGCTGGCAGAATTTAAGAGTAGATCAAGGCAGCACAGGCAGTGTGTGCTGGTGGAAGAGTCCATATGTGTGTCTGAGAGACAGCGTGTGTCCTCTGCGAGAGGTAAAATAATGACAGGCGAGAACGGATGGCTGGTGACGCGGTGACGAGGAAAGCGCCACATATTTTGGGCCTCAGGCTGGGCAGATGTGAAAAAACTTCTTCTCTTTTCCCTTCTTCCCCCCGGTTGCCTTCTCCACTCTTCCTCGCACCACCCCTCCCTGCGACGCTGCTCAAACAAAGGACACAGACGCCCTAAGTGGTTTTCTTTTTCCGATCCCATACGTGTCCGCTGGCGCTTTCGCTCTTCTGTATCTCGAGCTCGCAGCGAGAATAGTGACAGAATGAGTCACGGTGGTTTTTTAACGAGTCAATCTTTTGATTAATTTTAATGGCACTTGCTAACAAAATCTTCTTTCACTGGGAGAGAACGTTCTTATTATCACACGTTAAGTTGTGTTTTTGCATGAGATGAAATTATCTTTGACAGAGAGAAATATTACGATTCCAGATGTGCATTTTGCACCTTTTACTGTGTGAGTCATGCCTTCTGGGAAGTGGCACATAGTGTCGGCATACAGTGTACAAGCTACTGCGATGAACTATTAAAAAGAAAAACACGGTGCAGAATCCAGAGACTCCAGGTGAGATAACACAGACTATTAAGGTTAGTTAAACCCGCATTTCTCTGCACGTATATATCAGAAGGTGATGGCTATCAGCGCTGAGAAAAACAGCAGCTTGTGCGACGCACTCGCACTTTCAGGTCATGCCAGTTGGCTCCTCAAAAGCGTGACAGCGATGAGATCCAGACAGAACAGGAACAAGAAAGTAAAAGAGCAGAAGGGGAGAACATGGCAGCCAAGAACTACCACTTCAACATCAAACGAATGTTGTCACAACAGAGCAACAGAGCCACCCCTTTTAACTGTGACACCATTCAGCTGCTCATCACGCTGAGCGGGGCAAGGCGGAAAGCTACTGTAAGTCAAGCACAAGCACGGTGTTTATTAAATCAGAGAGCTGGGAGCGGAGAAAAGTGTGCATACTGTCTAAGCGGCGTTAGAAAGGCGGCCTTTTTCCTCATCCCTCCATGAAAATGAAAGTTGGGAAGGGAAATGAAGTGTATCTTCCAATGACAGTAACGGCGATCAGCGAAGCTTGAGAAATATGGTTTTGAGAGCTTGGTGCTGGAGTTTGTAAGAGCCAAAAGAAACAATATATGTGATAATCTAGAGGCATCATTTAATGGTTTCTGATTTCACAGAACGGTGCGGCTTTTTCGAAATCAGAAGGGAGAAACGGGGCTGTGAAGGTTGATGACGTAGCCATTTATGTAAATGTGTAAGTTGCTGAAAGAAGCAGTTAAGTTTCTCTATAATCTTTAAGGCGGGTAATCGTATCATTTAGTGCTATAAATGATTCAGCCTGTGGGAAGGGAAAAAAAAACAGATTTTTATCCATATGTTGGCATTTTAGCTAACAGTGTCAGATGGATCAGCAGAAGTTCTGTAGTCATGCTAAATTTTAAAGAAACAGCTAAATGATCAGGAGCCAGACTCTCAGCTGAAAGAACTGTTGTATCTCTGACAGAAGGAAAACGTGAGGCAGGAAAAAAAGAAGAAGTAGGAGTGTCGGGGAGGCAGACCGAAAAGAAAGGCTGTCTCCTAGCGGACGCCGGCGTGCGGGGCTTGTCAGTCGTCATCGCGTGCCACTCTCCTTGTGAAACTGAGGCAATATACCCCATGAAATATTCACCAAATTTGTTTTTGCTTAAAAAGGAGTGGCGAGGGGAGGGGGTGGCGGGGAGATGAGGAAAATGTGCTACTATAGATAGATGGAGAGTCCCCCAAATGCTTTTGATGTCAAGCTTGCTCAGGCTTTTTTACATGGGGTGCGACGGGGACACCAGCAGGGGGTCCATTAAATGTTCACACAAATGTACCCTTAACAGCACATCAGTCTCCACAGCCTGAGCTCCCAGTCCCCGACATACTCTTCTAATTCTGCTGTAATCTTTATATATCCAAAGCTTTTGCTACTGATTCTTCTTTTTCTTTATTTGCATTGTGATGTTTGATAGATGTGGCACACTGGGAAAACAAGCACTGTTAGTCTATTATGGGTAAATTACATACTGAGGATTTATTGCTTTTAAATATTTCAACTCAAAAACTGTACATTTACTGCCAGTCAAATCAGTGATATCGAACTGCAGTTACCACCAGCTTTAAACACAAGTGTTCTTTCAAATCCAAAACCCAGAAATACAACGAAAACAAAACAAATAAGTAAGAAAGTTGATGTGCGAGCTTTTAGTGGGCTGCACAAATTCCTCCTGAAATGTTATTTACTGTAACTAAGGCCAGCAGTGATGTTGCAATTCTATGAAAAGACAAATGAGGGAAGGTTAACGTCATTTAAAAATGTACAAAAAAAACAAAAAAAGACTGAATAATTAGGTCCTAATTAGGCTTAGGAGAGTTGGTGATTCATTAGCCGTGTTTGCTTTCGACGCAGCAAGTGCTGTCACGGCTTTTGTATCTGTGACTACCTCCGTTGCCGGGATGAGCATTGTGCAGGGGACGTAAGCATGGCGTGGAATAACAACATGCCATTAGCTGCTGCAGCTGCTGCGAATGCTTTCAATACAACACAACTGCACACAGTCCCTTTGTGTGTGTGTAATAAGGTCAAGACTGTCAGTTTTGACGTAGCACATTGTATAACACACCCCTCTCCTGATCAGGAGTTTCAATGTGGGCGTCTCAGGAAAATGAAAGAATGGTAACATATGTAGTTGGGTTTTAGACGTATCTGGACAGCAAGCGAGAATTATCTGTATTCTGCTGATGCTTAGCCAAGCTGCTGTTTTCAGTTTGAGGGGCCTCATGCCGTGATCACACGTCTCTCCGTGTTCCTTTTTAACTTGAAGCCGGAGTTTCGGAGTTTCAGATATCACACCCCAGTTGTCCGTGTTCCAGTGCTAGCAGAAAAAGCTGCAGCAGGTTCATGGAGTTAAGCTGCCCAGGGCTCTGTGTACAAGCCCAGCTCCAAAAAAGTTGTCATGCTGTGTAAAGCGGAATTTATGGTCCAGCAGAGGTAGCACAGGGACGGCCTCTCTGCCAGGTGCAGGCGGGGTACAAAGTATGCCGATGTGTGTGGGCCACTCTTGCTTGTGCTGTTGTTGGTCTGTCAGCCAACCGTGGAGGAAATCGAAGCTATAACATAGAAACAGCTGAAGTGGAACCGAGTGTTAAAAACTATGAAGTGTCCACTGCAGCCACCGTCTCTGCTTTTCCTGCTGTATTTCTTCATCTTTTAAGTTTTTTTGGTGGTTCTCCTGTTCCCAGTGAACTCTGCTGTTGGTCCCTCCCCTCCCCAGGCCCTTTTGTTAACCACTCATCATCCGTAGACCCTTCATCTGCTTCCACCGACGTGCAGTCAGGATCTTGGAGGTCTGAGGATTGTGGTTAAAATGTAAATAAAAGCTAAATTTAATAATGTGCAAATCTCATAAACTCACATTTTCTCAATACCAGAACATAGAAAACATATCAAATGTCCCACTTTCATAAAAAACACCGGCTCATTTCAACTTTAACGGCAACAACACATATTATAAAAAGTTGTGACAGGGCCATGTTTACCACTCTGTAGCATCCTCGCTTCTACTGGCAAACAGTCTGCAAACATCTGGGAACTGAGCGGACCAGCTGCTGGATTTACAGGAGAGGACTGTGTCCCATTCTCGTCTGATCCTACTGTAGGTCTTGATCTCCTTTTTTTAAATTTTTAATTTCATGTTGCTACAACTGGTTTTAGTCAGCAACTCGACACCCGGGGTCTTCTACTATGGAGCCATGCTGTTGTAATAGGATGGTGGTGCTTTTGGATCATATTTTTTGCATGTCAGAGCCTTTAGCCTGGATTTGTGGATGTCGTGGTTAGCTCTGTTCATGCACAGTGATTCCTGGGCCCATGCAGTCGCTTCCATGAGAGACTCATGCCTGTTTATAAGTGCTGCCCTTACAGCTTACCAGTATGTTTTTTTGGCCACATCTAAAGAGCTGTTTCTAAAGGCTTGGTTTCACTTCTGCAGACTGAGAACGGCCCGAGAGCCTCTCGGACCCCATGCTGTGGCTTCACAGTAGCAGCTTCCAGATGCAAATGCCAGCCCTTTTAGTTGCTTAATTGATGAAGACACATCAAAGGAATAGCCCACACATGTCCATAAAAAAGCTTTTGAGTCAATTGTTCAATTACCTTTTGGTTCCTTGGGGGGGAAAAGGTAGCTTCATATTAAATTAGCTGTATTTCCTTAACACTTTCTCCAATTTTGAAGCGAATAGCCTCAAATTAAAGCTGAGAATCTGCACTCCAAGCCCACATTCATTATGTAACTGTAACACGAATGCTTCGGTAAGCAGCTGAAACTGAGCATATGGCTAGAAGGTAATGGCTGTGACGGAGAGGCTTGATTGCATATTGAGGAGCCGATATGGAAACTCAGATGATTACAGGTAGATCGCAACCTCTTGACAATCTAAGTATCATACTGATGTTTAAGTGGCATACAGAAGCTGTGAGCTTCCAACGGCAAAGCATCTTCATGAAAATGCATTACGAGATCACAATCAGTCCACGCGCACATTTGTAGCGGTTTTTCAGATATCTGCAACGTCACAGCAAGTAAAATACTTTGAGAAAAAACAGTGGTGAGGTCGATAAAGAGTTCCTCTCGCATCTCAAAAAGAGGAAAGAAATCACTTAAACTGTAAATCAGTAGCACAGGAGGACAGTACAGTAAAGAAAAAAATAGTCATTCCTACCTAATAGCACATTAGCACCTAAGCACAATGAACAGAAAGCAGCTTGTGCTCATTTAGTAACACACACACACAAAAAGCTTTTGTGCGCCACATACGGTTGTATTTATAGGTACAACGACAGTTTGTAGGATGGCCTCGACCTTTTGGCTATCACGTGCTCTGTGGCCGTGGCCATGAATAAATATTATAATACCCACTAGAGTACTAAAATCTCAATGTTTATGTAGCTCTTTGTATTCAGTGAAAGGTAACAAACACTCGTCATCTTCAGCATCTTAGGGTTCACAGAAAAATGAACATCTGCATAGCTCGAGGGCCATATCTGGACACTTCTACCAAGCAAGACTCTCAATGTCTGCTTGCCTGCATTGTGGCTGTATAATAGTGAAAGGAAGGGATTGGACTTAATAGAAAGAGAAGCAGGTATAAGAGGTAGGAAACCTTTTCACTCTTAGCCTAGCTGGTCTTTACGTTCGGCTCGTTTTTGCCTTTTCTGGTTATATTGATGCGCCGTGGTTTGTTTTGTTTGAAGCTAATGGCGATCCAACGAAAGAATGAACAGTAAACAAATAGACAGACTCAAAACTGATTGAATGGGAGCTCACATATATTACAGCCATTCCACGTCCACGGTGTAGAACCGCAAAGTTGGGAAGTTGGGAATTCAGTGCTTCCTGAGCACCAAGTGAATCTCGTCTACATGACCATCAGTCTCAGTAAGCATGACGTGTACAAAGACGAATGCGTTGTCAGAGCGACAGGGTTGTTTATTCGCTGTTCGGTAAAGTGCTTCATCATATAAAGCGTTACCGCACCTAGCTGGCATAAAAAATGTATTCATTTGTTATCAGCCATGGAATTCCTTCTTTTATCAGTAATGATAATAGAGTCGATTTTAACATTCAGATAATTGTTACAGGGGTAAAATAAAAGGCTGTTCTGGTAACTTTTATGGCACATCAACTTTTCTGCTAGCAATAATCGTGCAAATAAAATGAATCCATTTTCAGTCTGTATGTGTTTCAATGGTGTTTTAATGAAAAGCGGCGAGGCAGGGGTTTGCCTTATAATTCATATTCTGTGATGGAGCAACACCGAGATAAGCCAGGCGGATGGTGACATGTAATCTGAACCCCACTGTTTTTTTTTGGGGGGGGGGGGGAGTTGTCTATGGAAATGACTAGCTTCTTATCGGTGGAGTGGGTTATTTGAGCAGATTCTCGCTGTGGCTTAGTGAAGGGACTCAATCACCACTGCCCAGCGATATGCCTCACTTTCGTCCCCCATCATCCCCCCTTCATCTTTTTATCTGAGGAAAGGAAATGAAAGGATGGTATCTGGTACTCTCCGCGTCCTCGGTTTAGGAGATGGAGAGGAGCGGACATTTTCTTTTAGGCTTTAACTCGCTGATGAAAACATGCGGTCTATAAACCTGCGCTCTGAAAAGAAATACACTGGCAATTTATTGACTCTGGATGTGCACCGACTCAAAAAGGAAGTAGTTATGAGGTAATTTGTGGTGTGACAGCTGCATTTATAACTCTGGAGTAATCAAGCTTTTACACATTTTGGTTAAAGGAACACCATTTTTCCTCATTTTCTGATTATCTTCTGGGCTTTTTCTCTTGTCTCCACATTTTTCTTGGAGGTTATTGCACACAGCCACTGGAGATGATGCTTTTGTTTTTCTGTGTACGTGTACAGTATGCGGTTGATGTAGGAAAATGTTTTTTAATTTGCAGGTAGAAATGGGTTTTGGGTGTGGAGAAGAGCAAAAATGGGACAGACAGAAAGGCTTGAGAAGTTTGCAGTCCACAGTAGGTATATAAAGGGAGGGCCCAGTGACAGATGTCAGGGCTCGGTCATGCATCATTTATTAGTCGGTAAATTTCAGGGGAATCACAGCGTTCGCTGGTTTCTCTACAAGAGGCAGAGTAAATGTACCCTGTCCGACTACTTTGGTGAACCTTAAAAGGCGACTCACACTATTTTGCATCCTTGACAGTTTTGTCCTAAACTAGGAGAAACTATTGCAATGCCTTTATGTCAGGCTGGAATTGGACTTCTGTAAAAACACACAACAATCTCACCTGTGTCTTACATCAGAAGAGGTTGTGACAAGAAGCCAGACTGATACAGGAATAAAGCAAGGTTAAGGCTTTACAGCTTAAGTTGGGAGCTCTGTTAGGGCATCATTCGGCACCGTAATGATTCATCTGAATGATAACATCAGCACATTAGCACAAGTATAAAATCCCATGTCTACTGTATGATTTAAAAGCACCAACATTAGTTAACAAGGATTAAACCTGTCTGTGTGACCAAATCTGGTGTATTTACATGACAAATTTAAGTGCTTATGTTAATTAATGTGCGCTGTCCCCTTTAAAGAAACATAACCAAGGAGCTGAGCTGTGTGCTATTAGTTTTACAGGGTTTTAGGGGTACTGCAGGAGAATTTCTAGAGTCCTCCTTGTTCCTGTGAGCTGATAGGAAGGCAACAGTCAGTCAAGTGACAAATAACCACGTAGCCAAGTTATGCAGAAGAGAATCTCTGAACAGATCATACCTTGACGCAGATGGGCTACAGCAGCACGAGACCACACTTGGCTAAGAACAGGAAACTGAGGCTACAGTTTGTACATGCTCACCAAAATTAGAAAATAGAACAAAAAATGTAATCTGGTAAGAAGAGTCTCAATTTCTGCTGCAAAATCCAGCTGGTAGTGTCAGAATTTCATGTAAACAACATAAAAGCATGGATCCATCCTCTCTTGTAACAGTTCGGGCTGGTGTTGGTAGTTTCACGGTGTAGGGGATGTTTTCTATGTGAAGTTCAACACATAGACAACACATCCAAAAAGATATAGTCTGCTGAGTTTTAGTGTAACTGAGACGTAATATACACAATAAAAAGGTAGAATATATATATATATATATATATATTAAGAAAGATGGAAAAAAGATGGCTGATAGAATTAAAAAAAGAGCTCTTACTTTGACAGTGTCGCCTCTCGTCAGGACGTCCCAGAGTGTGCTCTGAAACTTGGAGAGATCCATCCTGTGACCTCTGTCCAACAAAGCCTGGGAGTGAGAGGAAAATCAGAAAGGTGAATCAAAGCGTGACAAACATGAGTCTGAGCACCCGAAAACAGCTTTACAAAGACATTCAATGTGCAACCGTATCATATAAATTAGTTGAAAACAGCCCACATTACCAGCACTCAGTATATGAAGTTCCTAATAAATAAATAAAAAATTCAATATGACGGGCACCGCAAATATGCACATCTCCCCCTAAAGCACATATGCATTCTGACAGACACAAGCTGGTAATCTTGCATCTGTTGTGCAGTGTGCCTGGTGGCCCCACAGGTATAGGCTTATAAAAAGTGCCTTACATAACTGATAATAAACTGCACATCATCCATCTCCCATTCAGCTCACCTCCCAATAATCCCCGCTGCCATATCTGCTTATCTATTCAAGTCACCCTCTCATTAAATCAGCTTTTACAGCCAAATGGAAGAAGTTTACTACTCATAGAAGTCAAATACCATTCATCATGAGGAAGGCTGTAGTTATACAGATATAGACTGCATGTTTTAATTCACTGGAGGACAAACGCATCCTTCCTCCTATCTCAATAAACATAGACTCCTGCAGAAATAAATAAATAAATAAATAAATAAATAAATAAAATAAGGTGGGGGGAAAAATTGACAGGCGAATTAATCTGCTGCCTTTTGCCTGCCGAAATGGAAGTCAGTGAGGCGGCGCATACCAGTGGGTGCCCATCAGTCACAAGACCTTGTGCGGGGCCCGAAAACAGCTGAATGTGATGCCACTGCACATTGGGAGGTAAAGGATGGTGACAGAGAAGTTGGTACAGCTTTCAGTGTTTATTCATCTGAAACAGTGTCCCCTGGAAGCCATTTTGGCAGCAATGTATCACAGCAGGCGCTGACCTTTAGATGCTATGCACAATTAAGCTAAGCTAATAAACACAACTGCCGATCTGGACTCGTGGAACGGAAGGCAGGTGGCTGTGAATCACGCTGGACACGTGAATGGCATAAAGCTCACTTGGGTGGTGTTTTCAGAGCGAAAACTGAAATGTGTTTGTTATGGAGGAAATGAGCTGAATTTCGAGCTTTGTCTGGTGCTGTAGAGGCTTTCTGATGCTCCGGGTGGCCTCTACGCAGAGTACAGAATTGTCCACGCGCTCAACTGAAGCAGTCCTTCGCTGAAAAAACATACAGTAACCTTGCCTTGACAGCTTAGTTAGTTAGTTAAGGTTTTAGTTAATGGTTCTTGTAAGAACTGCATCGGGCTGTCTAGACATTAGTATTGTGTAAGAAAAGGAAACCTGGCAAGTCTTTTTTTTCTCTCAACTTTTTGGCTTCAATAATATTCATATTGTCAGTTACCTCATCATATTAACCACGACAAACAGATGTACTGACGAAGTGTACACGTGCAGGAACACAAGTGCCTGACTTTTGCCATTTTCAGAAGTTGCCCTTTCTTGGCACACACCAGGTAATGATCTTCTACAGAAGCATTTTCACCACAGGAAACACTATATTTGATCTACGTGAAAGCGTTTCCTGCAAAGCATGTAGGAGGGGGTGCACCTGCTACCAGATCCCTGGTACAAAATCTGCTTAATATCCAGGTGTGCACATGTAAGAATAGCGCAGTTAGCAGTCAGATTAATTCACAGCACACAATTAGACAAGTGTGGGGACATCATTTTTCCTGCCTCTTACAGGAAAAATGATGTCCACACACTAGGTGGTACTCCTGTCTGAACTAAACACAGTTGAACAGAAAAATTTGCTATCATGTGCAACATGTCTTCTTCTACTTCTTCTTTCAGTTAATCTCTTTAAAGGTAACCACAGCGGATCATCTTCCTCCATCTCACCTTTTCCTCAGCATCCTCCTCTGTCACACCAACTCTCTGCGTGTCCTCCGTCACTATATCCTCAAACCTCCTCTGAGGTCTTCCTCTTTTCCTCCTGCCTGGCAGCTCCACAGCCTTTGTTCAATATATCCACTGTCCCTCTTCTGCACATGTCCATTCCAGCGTTGCTTCTCTAACCTTTTCCCCAAACTGCTTGGCCTAAACTGTCCCTCTAATGTACTCATTTCTAATCTTGTCCACTCTGCTTGCTCCCAAAAATCTGAGCATCTTCAGTTCGGCCTCCTGTCTTTCTGTCGGTGCCTCCGTCTCCAAACAACACACGACATCAGGTCTCACTACCAACTTGTAAATCTTCCCTTTTATCCTGCTATCCTTCTGTCATAAATCATCCTTGACACTCTTCTCCATCCTGGGTGCCTCTCTTCATCACCTCTCTTGTGTGCAGTACATTGCTTTGGATGGTTGACCCTAGGTAATTAAACTCAACCACTGGTACACCTGTCTCCCTCTCATGAACACACACGTTCTGTCTCATTTCTACTGACTTTCATTCCTCTTATCTCTACAGCATACCTCCACCTCTCCAGGCTCTCTTTCACCTGCTTCCTACTATCACTACAGATCACAATGCAATCTGCAAACATAACAGTCCACAGAGACTCCTGTCTGTCACTCTTACCACACACTCCTGTCCTCATACGTGTCCTGCAATACCCTCACATACCTCTCTGCCACTCGTGACCTCCTCACGCAGTACCACAGTTCCTGGCACTCGATCATATGTTTTCTCTAGATCCACAGAAACAGAGCTCAGCTCCTTCTGACCATTTCCATACTTCTCCATCAACTCTCTCAAAGCAAACATCACCTTTAGTGCTCTTTCTCACTCATCGTGACCTCTTTTGCAACCTAGCTTCAACAATCTTTCCCGTATCTTCATGGTAAGGTTCATCAGCTTTATCTCTTTGTAGTTCCTACAGCTCTGCACATCACCCTATTCTTTAAACTCAGTACTAGTACACTTCTTCTCCAATCCTCAGACGTCCTCTCACTCTCCAGGACTGTGTCAAACAATGTGCTCTCTGACCTCTCTCCTACACAGGCATGAGCTACAAGTGTGGTAGAATATTCTGACCTGAGAGTCTCGACATTTTCAGGAGTTCACGTGTAGAAACATCTGGGTCCAGGGTTCTCAAAGAGTGAGAGGCCATCGGTAGCTCCCAGTAACAACTTATGAGCCCCATGATTGCATCAAAGTAGGAATGCACATAACATTTATCCGTGCTCTATATGCCATCACGTCGTAGCGCGTAATCAAATTCAGGGAAAGTATCTTTCCACTTCAACATCTTTCCATTAGTCATCACGACAGAGTAACCTTGAAACGTAATAGCGAGACGCCCATTACATTTCCCTCCACTAAATACAGCTGCACAAAGAAATGTAAGATTCATGGTTATGTGAAAATTCGCCAACAGTTCTGAGAAATAAGCTCCACACTTCATATAGTCAAACGAACGCACGGGCTGATGAATCAGTATGCAAAGATATTGCCTTACAAGAGAAAAGAGCTCAAATAACATGGTTACATACTTTGCTATGTTATTTGATAGATCCAGCCGGTCCCAGAAGCACAGTTCTACAAATACCATTTATATCTACCTGGCAAGAGAATATTGGGTTTCTAGTCAAAGTTATGAAATGTATCACCTTGCAAATATGTGAAAAGAGCACAAACAAAAAGATGAGACATCCATTACCATGAACCCACACAACTGAAAATATTACCACTCCCACGCCGTATTAGTACATAAGGCATAGAGGATTGTACACATGCATGAGTAGAAAGTCACACAGGTAATAAAGCTGCAGCTACTTTTGTTTATTTGCCTCATGTACGAGTCCCTCTCCCTTCATTTAGGCTTTTATCCTTTGCTCAGTCGGGTACCCGGCAACAAATACACAGACACAGTACGTTGTTCAGACAAAGCAGTACTTACAAGTTAGGCGCCACACCAGCTTCCACAGTTAGCATGGTGAAATTTTCAGCAGTAAGCAATACCACTTAATGTTTTAATTATCATTAAAAAAACTGTGTTTGATCATCAAACTTTTATCAGTCACGGAAAACAGTGTCCTCATTTACCCAAAGGCAAGTGCGCAGGTGCAGCATGCAACGTGGGTTTGCTTTGAATCTAAAAAAACACAGCTCAAGGCAGTGAGGGAGCTCTAGAGATTTCTCAGCCTTCTAAGAGGACCAACCCCTCTTTCTCTTTTCTCAGGCTGTACATCCTCGATTCCTTTTCGCGTGTTTTTAGCCCTTGCCACTAGAGACGCAGGCGGGGGAGGCGGGGAGAGAGAGGAGTCGGGCAACAGGTATGTAACAAAATGAGACATCCTTGCTTCGGAGCCATCGTTTTAAAAGCAGTGTCAATTAAATGTGACATGTAGCACACAGCTGCATTGTGCTGTTTGCTTTTTCTTTTTTGTGATCGCAGATGTCAGATAGGCACGACAGTGTTTGTGACAGCATATATATATTTAGGCCCACTTTTAATGAAATTCCCAATGCAGCACAAAGTGACAAGAGTGTACAGACACACTTTTTTTTTGGAATCACACACATATACAGTGAAGGGCAGAAAGTCTGACAAGAAAAGACACATCTGAAGTTTGGCTGCAAGCTGGAGTTTAAAAGAGCACTGAGGGCGACTTGAGCTAAGATGGTCACCCTGTCTGCAGAATGAAAACAGCTTCGTGGCCACAACCGCAGGCTTTAAAGGAAATGCAGGCTGAGTTCATGTTTAGCCGAGTGCACGATGTGGGGATTTTGGAGCAGGGGAAGAATGTCAGGGTTTGTCTCTTTAACTCGCTAACAGCTTGTCAAGTATGTAAGCGGAAGCTCTCGGTGTCTGCGGACTAGTTATGTACATCAAACTGCTTCTAAAATATCCTCAATGAGAGAGACACACTGTAGACCCATGGGTGACAAACTCTTTTTATGACGTGGGCCACAAACAGCCCACTTTGAACTTAAACGGGCCGGACTGGTGAAACTCCTGTATAGAAGTTTAACTACACATTTAAAATCCCTGATATATATTAATATAAGATAAAGAAGTGCAGTTCCAGCAAATGAAGGAAATCTGTCAATACAAACAAATAAATGTGTGAAATATCACTTTTTTTTATATATTGAGAGAATCTGAAAATTCTACAGCAGAAAGTGAAAAAACAGGAACTTTTCTGTAATTTAATCTATTACTTCATTACTTTGATGCATTATGAATGGCAATGGGAGAGCTCCCTAAACCTGTGAAAACACAGTTAAAAGTCCAAAATCTATGCCAGGGACGTCAAACTAATTTTACATCGTGGGCCACATAACAGATCACTTTGATCTCAAGTGGGTTGGACGGGTGAAATTCCCCCTTTCGATCATAAGGAAGATTAACCACACATTTAATCTCAGAGTTAATATAAGATTTAAGAAGTGCAATTTCAACGGGACGTCACAGTTTTTATACAAGATGATGAGATCGTGCCGGAGTAAATGAACAAAATCTGTCAGCATGACTCTTTTGGCTTTAACTGTAAAAAATCAATAAATACGTAAAATTACAGAAAAACAATCCTGATCGCTCATTGCACAGACTGTGATGTCACTACAAAACAGCTTGCTAATTCACAGAAAATGTTGTTTTTGTACAAAACAATAACAAAAACAGACATTTCTACAATAGATTCTAAAGAACTGGAACTTTTCAGTCATTTAAATGTTTATTTATCACTTCAAATTTTCCAAAGCCACACAGCAGGCCAGATTGGATTCTTTGCTGGGCCAATTCTAGCCCCCGAGCCTTATATTTGACATCCCTGCTGTTGGCTCTTATATACATGTCGGTTGTTTGGGCTCCTTGTCCTTTTGGGTACTTTCTTCTTGACACTCGAAATGCAACTTTCTGTTTTGGTTACTACAGGCGTTATGAATAATTGCTGGTGATCCCATTCGACAGAGATGAGCAGGAACGTGGAATAAAGTAGTGAGCAGCAAATTGCCCGAGGCATCGAGAACACCGGTCATCTCAGCCGTTACTGCAGTGTAGGGGGCACCCCCCCCTCCCGTCTCGCCGTTCAATCTGAAGCCCAGATGGGTTTCACTGAAACCTTCCCCGGAAATAATCAGCTCTGACCATACTGGAACAAGTAAGTCTGGATTCAAAGTTAATTTGGTGATCAGAGATTATTCAGGCAAACCTTGAGTGATTGCATCGCACTGCTCTGTGAAATTATGCTATTATTCTACCCCAGCAGAGGGGGGGGAAGGAAATTCTACACTGTGAAAAAGTTATTGCCTCGCCTTTTGAGAAATAACACAGTTGTGTGGAAGATAAGGTGAAAATGAGTCACAAATATGAATAATTTCGCAATATCAGGCTGAATTTCTTTTTTAAATTTTCAACATTCACTGCATGATCCTCTCTGTTAATCCAAGAAAATGGAAAGGGAATCAAGGGAGAGTGATAGCAGTCAACTGTGGGAAGAGACGGCAGCCTATTTGTTGACAGCTTATTAAAATGTAACTAGTTCAGGGGAGCTTTTTAAAAACTAAATGCTTGTTTACAGTAATTGTTACTTAAGCATCAATTGATACAGCTGAAGCTGATAAGCCATATAATAATCCTGCAATGTGCCAGGCTGATTAGACCACCTGAGGCACAGTAATTAGGTAAAGGATAATCAAACTTAATACTCTAAAGCTTTTTGACTAACTTCTGTGAGGCAGGATATTTTAGAGACATACTGATGTAGTACAGTTTTGTGTTCATTCCAGTCATGTCTTTGCTTATTCAAACTGTTGATCTTGAATTTAATGTTATCAGACTTCTGTAGGTTCAGCTTGGAACATGTAAATTGAGGGATAAAACAGTGCAAAGCAAAGTTTCTTCTTTAAACTGACAAACTATTTTAGATTTATTTCATTTCCAGTTAAAAGTCCTGATTGTTTGGGTTAAAAAATGGTGCTAAGTTAATCATTGATTTGTAATTTAGTCAATTAACCCGAGAGTGTCATTGACTGCAATTTGGTTTAAAAAAAATCTCTCCTGTATATATCTCTCTTTTTAGATATTACAGACGATTCAAATACTCAACTTTAAAACTAGGGATGGGTATCGTTTAGGTTTTATCCGATACCAGTACCAAACCAGTACTTTTGAAACGGTGCCGATGCTTAAACGGTGCTTGAACCGGTGCTTGAACCGGTGCTTAAAGAATGGAGAACACAAACTTTGTCCAAAAACCTCTCATGTTTAACTGTTTCCCTCTTTTTCTTTGGTCATTTTAGCCTTTTTGGCCAGGGTGAAGGGAGTATCTGCCATCAAACAAGAAGACAACAGCATGTAATTACGACGGTGTTTGCTAGTTCACCTTACATGCATTAATGTAATAACGTGGTTAGCCTACTCAAGGTAAATTACACACGAACCACATTAAGCTATTCACGCTTGCAAAGGTAAAATGATTGGCTAGAATCCAAAGTGTATGACATCTCAGGGAAAAAAAGCACCGAAATGTACGCTGCTTTTCGGTCTGGTTACTACCGTTTATGTCAGAACCATACCGGTACCCATCCCTATTTAAAACTGAAGTATTGATCAATAATGTAATATCACAGTATATATATATACACAGAAGAGCGCCTCTGAATCCACAACAAACAATGAAGCAGATGGGCTATGGCAGCAGAAGAACACACCACAAGCCTGTCAGCTAAGAACAGGATATATGCTGTTTTCAACCAAAACTGGACAACAGACGATTGGAAAAACATTGCCTGGACTGATGAGCTTTGATTTTTACTGCAACTACGACATTCAGGTGACACTTCAGTCAGATTTTGGAGTAAAGAACAAAAAAGCTTCAGGTTGGTGATGGTGGTGTAATTGAATGGGTCACAAACTGTGTGATGCTATCATGTTAACATGGACCAAAATTGCTAACAAATGTTTCCAGCACCTTGTTGAATCTATTTATACTTTATTAGCTGTACCTAATAAAGTGTCCACAGATTATCTCGCATATTATCTACAATTTAGAAACTGTGCTCACTAGAGATGAAATAAAATCCTTCCGCTCAATAGCAATGCTAACTAAATGTATTTGCTAGTGGCTCATTTTAGCACCCTTAGCTGTTAAAAAGCTAAATTTAGCTAGCTTTGCAAACTACTGTAAAGCACATTGTTAGCATTAGCAATATTATAGCCTAAAACTAATACAGATGCTAGCACAATTGGCTAAGAGGCAACCCTGCACGATTAATTGTTTCTCCCTCCTCTACGGGCAGAGAGCATTAAAAAGGACAAGGTATTTGTTGCATGGTCTCCATGACCCTTTTCTACTTGCTAACACTTCACATTGACCAAAAAATAATAACCATATTCATTATGAAAATAATTTTTAATTGAAGACCTAAAGTCTATACTGCACAATGAAAAATATAACCTTCAAACTTTAAGGCTATAGAAAAGTATTTTCTTTACATCAGGAATATTGCATTTCTCTTCTGCACTAACTTGTCATCATCAGCCCACCTATGCACGCAATTACACCAGGCATATTTCCAGCAAAGCCTGATTTCAAGCTTTAATCATAGGGAGAGAAAAAAGGTGTTGTAAGATTCTTTAATCATGTTAATGAACAGTTCCTCTTTTCTTAAGATAAAAAAAGACGGGCAGATGGATCGATATATAGCATCACATCAGTCCATATTCTCCTCAGTATCTGGGCCCGGGGAACATTTCATAAAGGCCATAGGGTCGGCTTATCACGGAGCTAAATGCCAATGTAATTATTAGTGTCTGGAGATAGTGGAAAGGGAAGCACATCCTGCGGCAGTACACCATATTTAATTAATAAATGTCACTCTGTAGAGGGAGTGAAGGGAGTGCGTGAGAAACGAGAAAAGAAGCGGGGAGGGAGAGAGTCAGAGTGACAGCAATACTGATCCTGACTTAAGTGCACAAGCAAACAGCCACATCTGGTACATGTAGAAATGCACTGGGTAACAAAACACAGGTTGCTGAGATTATACAAGCGCGACAACAAGAGTCACATCGGGTCCAGTGTTAAGTCGCTGTTATAAAACATGCGACAACAAGCTGGAAGAAATACTCGGCATACCCTTTCTTTCACAACCGCATACATATTGCAGCTAATTGGCGACAGTGATTTGCAAATAAGGTGTGATGTTCTTACAGCAAACAGAACATTAAAGGTACAGGAGATGGCTCCCGAGGTGGGATCACAGAATACTTCACTTTCTACATTTTTGCACTTGAACTCTGGACAGCGTTGCGAGAATGAGGTCAGGAAATGGTTCAAACCTGCCCTTTGACACATCTATGAAAGAAACACAATTACCTGTAGCATACTCGGGGGTATTCGCAGGGTACAGACTAAGGAGCTACCTAACAATTATTTAGCTACTGTCATTAAGGAGCTTGGAAAGAAAAGTGTCTGGACTTCTTTAAGTTGTTTGAAGACATTACACCTCTCATCTGAGAAGCTTCTTCAGTTCTAAGGTCAAATGGTGGAGAGTCCCAGATTTAAGGCCTATAGGAGTGCCCCCCAAAAGGGACAAAGGACCCCCTAATGATCCTCTACCTAATCACACGAGCCAAGGTGTGAAAACGGGTGTAGGTCACAATCAGCCAAGGTTTCGGGTGAACTCATTGTGAAGACTAGCCCCACCCTGTCGTGTGATTTCCTGAAGTCAGAAGGCCCAGGACATTAGTGGGCATTAAGGCGTCTGGGAAGGGATCTCAAAACTGGATTATAGATGTAACCAACGCCTATGTTCAAAGATGGTGGGTCACAGTGGACACAGATGGCTTCTTTCACTCCTCTTTCAAATCATAGGTGAAACTAACTAACTCCTCACATACACAGTCTTGAAAAATCTGGCCCCATCATAGCTTTAAATCTCATAGGACCATACTGTCACAATAAAGCACTGCTCTCAGACTGCAGGCTTACTTCTGGTTTCTCGAGTTTCTAGAAGTAGAATGGGAGGCAGAGCCTTCAGCTTTTTCCTGTGGAACCTTCTCCCAGTTTGGGTTCAGAAGGCAGACACTCTACTTTTAAGATTAGCCTTAAACTTTCCTTCTTGATAAAGTTTATAGTTAGATCTAACTCAAATGTTGCAGGCTCAGGCTGTTGAAGGCTTCCCATGGTGCACTGAGCATTTCTTCTCCACTCCCCTCTTTTCACTCCTCATGTGCTTACACACCACTGAAAACATTTCATTTAATACAAACCACACGTTGATAACGTTTGATATTACAGGAAAATAAGCACAAAACTGTTGACAACTTCTAATTATGAACATAAGCAAAATCCAGAAGGCATTTTTTTAAATGTGTTAATCAAAAACACAACAGTTTACTCAGTTAAATAAAATTAGCCTTACAACAAATTTGTGGCAGCAAATATGGTCGGAATGAAATGTGACGGGAGCTTTTTCAAAATATAATGAAGAAATATTGCTGTTAATGTATGTAGGTGCAAACTGAGACACAAAATATCCATACAGAACCACTTTAAAGCAGCACTTGGCTCGCATTCAGGAAAGATTGTCATTTAATACAGAGCAAGCCCAGAGGAAGACACAACTTGTTTAGTGATTACAATTCTGTCAAAGTCCCCACCTTTCTCTTAAACAATTTGCCTTTTGTGTCTAAACTACACAAAAAGATTCAAACCTCAGTCTTTGGTGTCAAATTCTGCCCCCTGGCAGCCGCCATCCACCAATCAACGCACATAGCGGAAACACTGCCTACTGTGGAGGAAAACGATGCTAGGAAACATAATTCAAGCTGCAGTTTTCCCTCAGCAATGTCATTGGGAAAACAAATTGGTATTATTAGTATTTCTAGGAGAAAAGGGTTGAAATTGTCATCATTGACACTTAATTCTCAGGAGGAAAGAAAAGGGAAAAAATCCAGTTATGAAATTCTGGTCTTCGCTTGCTCTCGCATGCCTTGCGTGATTGACAGCTTCATTAATTAGCTAGTTAGACTTGAAAGAATGGCAGAGTCCTAGCAATGAGATGAGCGTGGAATATTACAGGAGTAGACGGCAATTTAGCTTCATTTTTCATCATAAAAAGAAACTGAGAGAGCATTTGTATGCAGTAAACATTTCAACCAGGCATCTAGATATACTGAGCTTGGTAAACAACAAGTAATACACAGACTGGAAATAGACCTGTGTTTGACATGTATGTAATAACATATTAAGAGAGGTTAGGTTAGATTTGATACACTTTCTAACAATATTCTAACACTTATATCCACTATAATATACCACTATCTGTGTAGCAAATCAAACATTAACATTAATTTGGATCAAATAATGAATTCAGTGCTAATAGCAATCCTTTCCAATGTCTACCATTCATATTACTTAGCTCTCAGACACACAGGCCTAGAGATTGGCCAGCTAGATTACTAGAGAAAAATGTTTGTTCCCAACCAGTCAGCGAATGGTTTGTAAAGTTTGCTGTCACTAGGTGAAAGTAGTATATGGTACTGCACCAAAGATTCCTTTGGTTACTATTTGTTATGATTGGTAGTTAAACTTGAAAAATGTTAGACGTGTTGATTGCGTTGTTTGTAGCACTACTTTTAACCTTCTAGGACCTGGCGTCCACATATGTGGACATCACATTTTGGGTTGTATAGACCAAAATACTAAATTTTTCTCTACAAGGACCTGATGTCCACTTACGAGGACGTTATACTGCCACTGTCCTATCGAAATTTAAAGCGAATGTCCTCATATGTGGATCTCATTTTTCTCAGAAACAAAAATCAGGTAAAAAAAAAAAAAATCACATATTTTTTTGTTTTTACATTCATCAGGTCCCAATCAGCCCAAATAGCAAAGAGAAATTAAAAATACATGCCATGAAAGAGTTCGGGTCTTCGGGGGCTAATGGGAAGGTGAGCATTCTTACATTTTCAGCTTCCATCAGACGATTTCAAGTTTTACTATCATTCGTCAAGTAATTAGTGTGATTTTGCACACAAGCTGGTGTCTTTCATTCAAACCGCAGCCATCCGCTAGTAACCGAACCAGCAACTGCCAGGCATTCAGCAACAGACAGCAACCTTCAAGATCCACTCGCCAATTGGTTGGGGAATATGTGTTTCTGTCTAAATTTTCTGGCACTTTTGCCAAATCTTTAAGTCTTTCGGGGTAGAGTACTCAAAACATGTCGTTTGGGCCTCACAGCGAATAATTTAAACCTGCGGACGGCAGCCGTGAGGATGACAGATGACTGCCAACAATTTAGCCAACACTGAAGAGGACAGCTTAACAATTATCCTAAAATTAGAAAAGTCTGGGAAGTTTTTAGGATGTTAGGATGCTTTTATAACACTTTTCCTATCTTATGTTTTCATAGTACTTCATTTTATACAAGTTATGAAGTTTTTGTAACATTCCCCCAGGTCAGGAAAATCTATTGAACATTTTAAAACTTTTCTCAGAGCATTTTAAGTTCTGTGCCCTGATCTAGTTTTATTTTACATAATTTTCGCTTTCCTTTGATTGAATTATGCATTAATATGCTTTTTGCCTTTGAACGTTTTCATTTGCTGCTTGCTGAGGCACTTTGTAACCCCGGTTCTGAAAAGTGCTGTAAAAATAAGCATTTATTTTGCTTACCGCTGAAATAAATGCAGAAGCTAGAGACGCGCGCACTGGTGCCACTGCTATTGGGAAACAAAAATCCGAGTCCCCCCCGTCCTACTTTGGTGAAGGTCGTAGGGGGTCAGGCGTCCTGTCTCTTTGCTTTTCCTGCTGTCTGGGACTCAGGCAGCGTGTCAAGCAAGACGCCAGCTTCCATGTTGCACCCCTCCCAACCCCCCTCCGCTGCTTCCTTTGCCCCCTTCAATCAGCCTGGAGTGCTACCTGAGTCATGACTACACCTGGGACCCTCTTGCCTCGCTGTCATTGAATCAGCTGCTGACACCAAGCCCATATCCTGCAGATTTTGTTTTCTGCCCACATATTAACGCTGAGCAGTCTGCAGAATAGAAAAAGTAGATGAGAGAAAATAGATCAAGGTCCTGGAAAGCCGCAAAAAAAAGAAAAAAAAAAGATGTCTCTAAATGTTTCTTATGCAACAATTTCTATCCCTCTCACACATTTCTTCTGAAGGCGACACTCCTCGGCACACAGAAGTGGGTATTCTTGTTTGGAAACAATAGCAGGCGTGCTTCTGAGGCAACTGTTAAGCTATTGCAAAGCAGATGCTTTTTTCTCTCGCCAATCAATTTAACACCTACACCTCCCCTCTCCTCCCTCACGCTGGCTTTGGCTCATCAGTTTTAAATGGCACAAGGCATTCTTGCATTGTTCTTTTGACTTACTCAGAGGACGAGAAATGCCTGCGCTGAAGTTACAGTCCTATCAAGACTTAATCACCAATAGGTCAGGTCAGCGCAGGCAGGAAACATAAAGCACTGCGAGGCAACATCAAAATCATTGCGGTGTGTGAAGACTTATATTTCTGAGTGTCTGTAAAAACAGGAGAAAGGTTTGAAACACCCCCCCCCAACCCCCGCCCCTTCTGAATCTTATGTGAGACAGAATTGCAAAGGAAAAAGCCATCTGTGTCTGACTCTTATCCCTGGCTTCTCCAGAGCCTGGATGAGCCTGAGCCAGCAAATGTCAGTCGGATAAAGACCGAGCCTGACAGACAGACACAGGAGTTTTGTCATTCCGTGTGTCATCCCTTTGCTAGCGAGCCCAATCTTTGCCGGTCTCAAAAACCCCCAAGATGATGGGGGAAAGAAACATTCTCAGGGTGAACGTCAGGTTGTGTAACTCCTCCAAGTGCCACAGTAGCTGAAACATCGAGGACGTGAGCTATTCTGGTGCCCCTGGGGCCTTTAAGAGCTTTCATTATTGTCTTATGCGCTGTGCGGCGGGGTCACCATGGAAACACAAAACACATCAACAATTTCACCACAAAGGATATGAGGTTCTTCAACAAGACGTTCTTCCAGGAGCCAGTGGTCTGTCTCGAGCACAGGATATTTGATGTGACTTGATATGTAGAAATACAAAAGCAGAACTGTGCAGTTTATTTTATGATTATGATGACCTGCAGAATGTGTTTAAAAAACATTAAAAGTGAGCTTATTATTCAATACTATCCTTTATTTAAGTGCAAATACAGTGCACTGAAATTATATACTCATTAAATTGCCTGGGAGTCTGTTTTTTTTTTTACTTAATAAAGATAAGTAAATTGTCATGAACAACTTAAAGTAAAGGAGTACCGCACGCTGGATTTAACCTCATTATTTTATATGGATTTTGCATTAATATAAAATATTGCAATGCATATTAAAATTGAAACTTTTCTTATTAAAAGGAGGTTCTGTAATTTTAGAGCCTTGGGCACTAGTTATTGAAGAGTTTTCTCCTACATTGGTACTCAAAGAAAATGTGAAATATACAGTTATTGAGCTTTGTACAATATAGATTGCTTTGAATGAGTCACATTTCCAAATCCCTGTGCCTACAATCTCTAAAATAGATTGGTAAAAACCCCCAAAAAAAACCAACTTATCACAGATTTTTTTTCTACGCAGCCATTAAATCAATTGTGTCTTCAAATTAGGTCTTTAAAGCTAAGATTGTAGTAAGTATTCTATTAGTACCGCTCCTACAGAAAATTGAAATTGTCAGCACAAGCAGCATTACTGTTTGTAACTTTACATTAGTTTTGATTTTTACTTGTCACTCACCTAAGTCCATACTAACAGAGCTGTTATAAGTTACTCCTGATGCAAACCCAATATTATGTTCTGCTTCCTACCGGGTGGCTTTGAGTGTGAAGCACAATGCAACACACTAATTGAGATGCATTGTCATGTACAGTACTTAGTGCTTTGCTGACAGCGAGTGTTGGTAACCAGCCTAAACCTGTACTTAACAGAAAGTGATTTGGAGGCAGGATGTACAGCCACGTAACTAACTGCCGCAACCAGCACAGAGCTCTTCTAAGAGTGGAAAACTATTCAGCTTGTGGCATTTCTGTGGTTGCACTACACACAAACACACCAGTGTTTGATAATGTAAGTAGTATCTCAACTAACTACTAGCCTCGAACACAGTCAGCCGACATGACCCAGAGCAGCTATAGTTGGGAGTGAGAAAGTCCAAAGGCACTTTTCTGTCATTAGCTAACCCTTTACAATGTTACTTATTATTTAGCATATCCTCCATTCTTTTATGGTCTGGGATCAAATCATGTGCAGGTATAAGCAAGTCAAATGTAAGACTTGAGATCAAATTGTTACCGTCATAAAATAAATTCAGGACCTAACTATAGCCCATAGAAAAGATAAATGTAGCCACGATGATGTTCCCCACTACACTGTGAGTTGAAACTGTCATTAGCAAGTCTTGGATAACCTGCCTTTGTGACTCCAATAATGACCAAAAGTTGCAAAATGATCTTTACATTTTATTTAACATGACTTGAAACCAGTGTTGGTCAAGTTACTCAAAAAAAAGTAATCAGTAATTAATTCCTGATTACTTCCCCCAAAAAGTAATCCTGTTACTTTACTGATTACTTATTTTCAAAAGTAATTAATTACTTAGTTACTTTTTAAAAACACGATTTACAACCTGAAGAGGTGATAAAGCGATAGATCTTTCAGCCCAATTCTACTTTTTCTGCATAATCCATCATACAAAATGTAATCAAATGGAAAAATCTCTTTTTAAAACTAGTTTTATTAGTTTTAATCTTTTAACTTTATGCATCAAGTAAAAATTAAATTATATGCAACATTCTCTGACTAGAAGAAATTTGTTTAACATTTAAACCTATTTTCTGCACATTCCAGCACATAAAATAAAATAATTATATTTTTGTGTTTACACTCAGTCTTTCAAATAGATGCAAGTAAAACACAGCAGAAAATAAATAAAGTCAAAGACTCACTGGTCCTGTTGCTCTATTTTCACCTGTAAAGCAGGAGCAGGGTAGGCGGAGGTTTACCCTGGTGCAGGTGTGCTGCAGTCAGTGGAAGAATCCGTGAGTTTCTCTGTGAATTTCCCATTACGTCGTTGCGCACTCGGCGCTTGTTTGGAAGTTTAGGGTTTTTTTCGCTGTAAAAAGAAGTTTTCTTCCCACGCACGATGGACGCTAATGTTTTTGTCACTTTTTATGGAATCAAACTCAAAGTAAGGTCAGTACTTCCACGCTTTAAACGCTGCACGCTCATACTCTCTCCCACAATCGATATGTGATCCACTGTTGATCTGCACACAGCTGTTGTCACGAACGTCGCACTCGCTTACGTCACTGTCATGAGACATTCTCGCAAAAAAAACCACGGTTTTAGTAACGCAGTAACGCAGGCGTGCTTATGGGAAAGTAACCGTAATCGAATTACCTTTTTTGCAATAGTAATCCCTTACTTTACTCGTTACTTGAAAAAAGTAATCGGATTACAGTAACACGTTACTTTGCTGCCCATCTCTGCTTGAAACTAGCGACCATAAAGTCATTAGCAAAGTGTTTTCTGAGTTTAAAGAGTAGGGCAGTCGAGGGCTGTTTTCCCATAGACTTCATACAACCAGAAGCCGTTTTGCAACCAGAGGGGTTGCTTCTCAATAGTCACTAAAATTATTGCACATTTGAGACGCTTTGGCATCAGCTTGGCTCTCAAGACCTGCCTGCTACAGCCATGCCATCCACTTGCAAGTATTGAGCTTATTTTAAAAAATGATCCCAAATGTCTTAATGTGAAATGACAACAAAAACGTCATTGCTTTTCAAAATCTTATCCACCTTATAAAATGTGCATTTTGCAACAAGTTGGGGAGTGGTTGCTGGTAATCGCTAATGTGAAACTCGTCACCAAGGGGCCTAATCTTTGTCTTGAAAGATGCTATATAAATACAGTTGTGTTAACTTACTTTTGGATATGGTGCTGCACCAGAAACTTCCATGCACTTGCATTGTTTGCCAGTAGTTTGCATGCAAGACACTGACTTGTCTGCAAACACTTGCAAACTACTCAACAGGCAATAGTAAAACTTTCAATACTTTTCAAAGTTGCATCTTTTGAAATACGTTGGTAGCAGTGATACAGCACAATTTATCTATTTTTCTATCATTTGTGTTGCAAACTTTTATTTTTCAAGTTTTGCAACAGCTTGGATAGTAACTAGCGAATGATTGCAGACAAGTTGGTGTCTTCGACAGTGGCAATTTGATAGTGACCAAAGAAATCACAAGGTTGTTTTTGGTGCAGCATCCTATTGACTGGCGATAACCAGTGACCTCCAGCAATTATTCACCAACTGGTCAGCAGATACCATAGAGGGTAAAAAACAAACAAATCCTGAAGTCAATGCAGAGAGTGCCATTAAACTGCATTATTTAGGGCCACCAGATGGGGACAGCTGCAGTTGCTATAGGAAGTCTATGGGGAAACAGCTTTCTGACTTGACCTCTGTAAACACTTTTCTGATGAATTTATGAGCTCAGTTACTTTTTTTGGATCACGCTGAATAAAAATGTCTACATTGAAAATCTTGGTCATACCATACTGTATACCCAAATGGATCTGTGTTATGAAACTGCTCACTCATTGGCTAACAAACTGTTAAATTGCTGGCCAAGTTTCAAAGCCAGTTCCACTCGTCCATCCATTTTTTTCTTTATAGTGGAAAGGCTTCAAAAACCTTCACAAACCAACGTTCAGCTACGTTCAATTTGGATAATATGGGGAACATCCATTTTTTTTTGAGCAACTGGCAGTTACCAAGGGGTTACCAACTGGTCTCCGAGCCTATGTCACTAAAGGCTTAATGTAACTTATCAGCCTACTGTTTCAGACATCGTTTTTACACACAAAAACAGCAGGGAAGGTTTAGGTGAACCAAAAATCAAGGCGTTAACAATCCAGATGCACTGCATAGTTTAAATACTCAGAGCAGAAATAACAGCATTGTGTGCCGCAAATTCTTGCAGCGATGCAACTGAAATTGAGGACAATGTGGTAATTTCTAAGACCTTTTATTAGTATTGCAAATTAGTATATGTAAATAAGATATTTTAAAGAGTTTTTAAAAACCTTGAACACAGTAAAAGACAGTAAATACAGTAATCAATGTGTTCACATAGGAGACACAAGCACAGATCATCCAGTTGGAAACAGAAGTCTATTGTCTTTGTACTCTGCTGACTGGCAACTGCAACATTAATAGTATTTGTCAAGTGGATAAGGCTGATAAAAATTCGAATGATTGCCTTGAGCTTGCTTTAAGGCTGGTTTGTCAGTACAGCTTGTAAGACAGCAGTCCCAGTGTTGGAGTCAAAGTGATACAAACACAGCTGTGTGATTCAAATATTTTAAATCTGACTCTCTTTTTTTGTATATATAAACATAAACCACATAATTTTTTTCTTTTGCTTTTGTTAGTTTTTATATTTTGAGAGAGAAAAAACTGATTTGATTGTTTAAAAAAAAGCAAACTGGCAAACAGATGCAGGCGGTAAACACATGGACTCAGGCACACAGATAGCTCTTGATATAAGACACCTCTGTCAAGACTTGTTGGATCTGCACAAAAATGATGCCTCTTCACTTTGCTCCTTCCCTCTCTTGCCTTTGACCTCCCACTGGTTCCATTACCTGTATCACCCGCGCGACCTTGAGCACATCCAATCTTGGCAGTTACATAACAAAAGACGAATGCGGAGGAGATTAAAGGTGCAGAGGGAGAGGGCAAGGCAAGAGATTGAGAAGTGCCAGGTGTGCAGCCTGAAACAAATTTAAAAAAAAAGTCTTTCACAGTTACCAACTAAAATCATTCGACATCCCACCCTCCTTTGAAGACCCTTGCTGTCCTCCTATTTCAAAAGAACATGACACATAACAGCACTTTTTTCCTTTTCCTAGGAGGTAAGTTTTCTCTACCTCAGCTCTACAAACCACATATCAGTCCACCTGTGGTTACAGCTTGTCATTTTACATTATATAACTTGAAAGCACTCCAGCTGGGGAGCAAAAAAACGTGATGTGTTCGATGGTAGATGATGAACGGTACGGAGAGGGGAAAGGTGTACACCAGCCTGCTACGGTATGACTTCATGCATCTAGCTGGCTTTTTAACACGGGACTGTAAGTACTGTTTTGGATGCACAAGCGGAAATGGAAAACCTGTCTTCAACTGCTTGTTTACTACGAACACATTGCTTGCTTCGCCATAACGCAGCGTAAGCCGCGTACGGTTTACCTTAACAACTTTATAATCCCCAAGCAAACACTGCATGGGATGGTAAGCCTGTGCATACAATGACTGTAGGGATGTAGACCCACAGTGTTACTGTACACTTAACTAAGAGCGGAATCCTAAGCACAGCTTAGGTCTGCAGATATTAGACTTCTAGGTTGTGCTCAGTGACGCAAGAGCACACATTGCTCCCCCCCAAAAAAGGCATTTTGACAAAGTTAAATACAAACTGTAAAAACACAAAAGCTCCCTTACAGTCGCATCCAGATTCGAGAATCTCCTCTGAACACACACATTTAATCCTGGAATCACTGCAAGCTTATGAAACCACCATCCAAAAGGATGAAAAAGGAAGTTCTTGGAGGCAGATGAGATTTTTCTGAGCAGGAGGGATCTCTCTCCTTTTCGAAAGAGGAGGGAGCAAGGCAAGAAAACAGCACCAGAGGCCCAGCCCATGACAAAACAAAGAGATTAAATGACCTGTGAATGTGACTTTCCATTTTGCCATCAGCTCTTGCTCAACTTAGAGGCCTGCTGCCCCCTTCTGGTGGCCAGGAAGACATCCCAGAGCAAATAAAACTCTGCTTTCCTGTTCACAAGTATTCATATGCTCTTCCTGTTCGGGACTCTTCACTTGACCAAATGTGCAAAAATTACCATCACGATGATATGCAGACCCCTGATGTAATAAGCCATTTGCACCTAGCACTGTATGAAAAGACAAAAGCAATTACACCCTAAATAGCCTAAACATGTATTCAGTACATGTCACAGTCTCTCACTTCACCAACATCTAACATACATTTAATAAGATGTTATCTTGTGGATTTGAGATGAAATCTAAGTGAACTCTGCCCTCTTGACACACAATACAAAAACAGAATGCAAACATGCCGGGCCCCCTCTGAAGTGAGATTTAAGCGTTGGCCGGGGCCAAATGTCAACCAGCTCAAACAGATGGTGTTAAGAGCCGAGCTGAGAGGCTGACCTTGGTTCGGGACTGACTAGGGGTGGAATGACAACGCAACACCGGCATCCGGTGTTTGTTTTCAGTGGATGTTGTGAACATCAAGAGAGCCGAGTGTTGTTGCCAAGATGGGGAGGTAAAGTCACGTCAGGGCTGCTTGCTTTGCTTTGCAGGTGCTTTTAGGCTCTGTGGGATGTTGTCAAGCTGCCACCATGACAGAAAAATGTTGGGATTGGATGAACAGCATAGGAATGTTTTTGATATTTCTATGGATAAACAGGGTATATATATCATTTTAACGAGATTAACGTGTTTTATATATATATATATATACACATACATATACATACACATATACATATATACATATACACATATATACATATATATATATATACATATACATACACATATATATATATACATACACATATATATATATACATACACATATATATATATACATACACATATATATATATACATACACATA